>NW_010972574.1:454764-739010 GCF_000737465.1 Haliaeetus leucocephalus
GGGGGCATACTCCAGTTTTCAGAACTAAAGTAGACGTAATGTTTGGTTGTACCTGATCTTGGAGCAGCTGTGTTCTGAGATAATGTATGGAGTACATTCAGCATCACAGCTGCTGTGCTGTGCTTAATCTGGCAGTGAGAAAGAGCTTCACAGTAAGAGTAACTGTTTGCCCTAAAGATAGTATACAACATGTGGTTTGCATTTCAGAAACCATGGACAATAAAACTTCACATTGATATCCTAGCCTTTACTATTTCTAGCTGCCTTTGTGGTATCTAATGAGGAATGAAATCTGATTTTCAGTAATAGCATTACCGTTCCATTTTTTTGGTGAGTTTTGGTTGGGATCTCCACCTAATAGCAAGATTAAAAACCACAGTTTTCTGGTTATAACAGGTTTCTACCATGTAAGAAACTACTTTTGCCCTCTGCCAGTGTCTGGAGGAGCTGAATTGGAATAGTCATAGCTGTGCATCTCTGTGCTTAACTTTCAAGAAATACTTAACGTAAAGCTTGTAGCTCCTTATGTATTTAGTACATTCTGTTTGCTAGCATTACATGATGAAGTAAAACAAGGTTGTTTGGGAAGTGGGGTTTAGAAATCTCAAATTACTTTTTTTCCCCAGCCTTATAAACGTTACTTAATATTAACCCACCTGTCTCCTTGCACTCCCTGCTTCTCTACTTACGCAGGTAAGACTGTCAGTTTAGTGTGGAGGCTGGCAGGCCATTAAGGGGTGCTTTGTGCAAATGGGTTGCAAAAACATAGACTTCTTGTTTCTTATAGTTAAGAGGCCGGCTCTGAGAAAGCTTAACTCCGAGTATGGAAACATAAATAAAATCTAATGCCAGTTCTTCGGAACTATCTATTTCAACAGTTTGTGGGAGGTGGTCTATTTCTGCAAGGGTCTGGATTGTGCAATGAGTCAAGGAGCCGATTAAAGGTCTAACCGTATAGGCTATTGCCAAAGTCAACACAGGATCAAGACTGCTTTGTAATGGCATTTTGCAGCCCAATCCAGGCACCTGGTAGCTTCCTCAGGTTAAGCATTGCATGATTCCCTGATCTTAACCCCCTTGTTGAAAATTGTAATCTTTTCTGTTTTGTAGGTGGAAAGGGGAGAGTAAGATAATGGTTGAAAGTTGATCATTGGGAGCCTGCATGTGCTTTGCTGAATCCTAATCTAGCCCTGCTTTATCATCTGCCCTTATTTCTCTAATATCCACTTCCCTCACAATCTTTAACATATTCATTATACCGTGAACTAGAAATTTGTTATTAATGCTATTGCACAAATGAGGAAATACAGGCTGAACGCTAGATCCACAAAGGGAAATTCCTGACTCTTGGACTAGCTACCAAGTTAGGCATCTGAACTGTAGGGTTTATATATATGCACTATCTGGAGAGTATCCATAGTTATGATGGCAGTAAGTGTGAGAGGGGAGCTATAAAAGTCCGCCAGTATGTGAGCAGTTTATATTGGAAATAAGTTGTTCTTTTTACAAACTGAAGAGAGTTTTTTGGTTTCTCTGCAAAGACAACAGGGAGAAGAGGCAGCAACCCAAACCTCCTACATGCCAAGTAAACGTTAATAAGGAGGCAAAGCTCCTCTTCTGGATGACCTTTAGCATGAAACAGGTGAATACAATTGTATTTTCTTTTGACCTTAATTCTGTAGGTATTTCTTAGGTAAGCATTTGCTTACTATTTTGGGTCTCATAGTAGTACACTGAAGAAAATGCCTCATCCATGCATTTCAGGTTTGGGCATGAAAAAAATGTGAATGGCCTCAGTTTTGACATAATAGAAACAGTACTTAGTATTTTCAGAAACAGCAGCAGTGCCCACAGGGCTTTGCTGGTTAAAAGTCCAGTGCCTGGCACACATGTGATAGAAACTTTGACTGACCTTCTACTCTTTAACTTAGGTGACTATACCGAGGAGAAATTTGGATCCAGGTATGCTAAATCTAAGGCAAGATCTTACCACTGTACAACTTTTCCAGCCAGTTGCCTTTCATAAGCAAGTGCCTTCATTTCACAGTGCTTCAGTGTCCTGGGTTCGGTTGAGATAGAGTTAATTTTGAGATAACGACAGATCTGACCAGAGCACGTTAAGACAAATTTGTTGTATGCATGTCTTATATTAGTTAAATAGTCGCTGGTCACAATGTTGGTTCATTTGTTCACATGGTCGTGTTATGTAAATTCTTAAATGCACTGGGTATTTCCTGCGGTGATATTTATCACTTCTGGGAGAGGGATCAGAGTAATCATTTTGCTGTACTGGGTAATGTCAGTTTATGATATGATTACATCACTGGTCATGAGGTTAAGCTTGTGTTTGTACGTGGCAATGATGTCATGCCTGTAACTCGCGCGCCATCTCTCGGAATTTATTAGTAATCGCACCCAATCGATGGGGAAGACGGCGGGGGGGGGGGATGCTGCGTCCGGCTCTTCCACCTCCCCTTTCTCCTTCAGGCTCATTACAACAGCTTTTGAGAATTTTGAATATCCCTGGGATGTTCAAGCCAGCATGCTCTTGTTGCTATGTCTCCTGAATGTGTCTCAGGTCTTGTTTAGGGTTACACAAACATTTTTTAAGAATACCACTCAGAGATCTGCCCCAAGGCTGGATAGTCATGGGTGGCATGGCATGTGGGAGAATATGGGCAGGTATCCAGACAAATTCTCACCTCCAAAGGTTTGGAACTTCACTCCTGAACAGCTACAGGACCCTGATGAAGTGATAGAATATTTGAAAGGAAAATGCTGTGGTTATTCCAAAGAGGTGCAACTTGTCACACAGTGCTGGGCCTTGGCCAGTGCCTACCAAATGCTGCTCAATATTATGCAGCACCCTCAAGGGGAAAGGAGGGAAAACAGTCCGACAGGCACTGTGGCTACTCCAGTCCTCATGACAAGCACTGCAGCTACCCCAACCCCAGCAACAGGCACTGTGGCTACTCAAATCCCAGTGACAGGCACTGCAGCTGAACCAGAGAACCAACCAATTGCCCCTATACAGAAGCAGAAATACACAAAAAAATCGGTTTGCATAGTGAGGGATGAAGATGAACCAGGGTCATCATGAGAAGAGGAGGAAGAGGCAAAACCAGAGATAATCACCCGATCCCTATCCCTGAGTGATCTGTGAGATGTGCGAAAGGATTTCAGCTGCCATCCAGGTGAGCACATTGTTACCCGGCTGCTCCGATGCTGGGATAATGGGGCCAGTAGTTTGGAATTAGAGGGTAGGGAAGGCAAGCAGCTGGGATCCCTGTCTAGGGAAGGGGCCATTGACAAGGCAATTGGAAAAAAGACACGAGCCCTCAGCCTCTGGAGGCAACTTCTGCCAGGTGTGAAGGAAAGGTACCCCTTCAAGGAAGATGTTACATGTCACCCAGGCAAATGGACCACCATGGAGAGAGGTATCCAGTACCTGAGGGAATTAGCCGTGCTGGAGGTGATTTATATTGATCCAGAAAATGAGCAGTCACCCACAGATCCAGATGAAGTCCAATGCACACAGCCCATGTGGTGGAAGTTTCTATGAAGTGCCCCACTGCCGTATGCCCAGTCATTGGCAGTAGTGTTCTGGAAAGAAGGCAAGGGACAAACGGTAGATGACCAACTCTGGTAATACGAAGGAAGTCTCTCTTCCTCCCTACAGGCCTGCATCTTGGCTGTGGAGAAACTGCCAGACATGCTAGCTGAGAAACTCTCCCAAGATTTCCAGCGTTTGAGGATAAATTCTGCCCCCCACCTGTATGGGCCCATATCTCAGCTATTGGGAGTAAGTGTTCCTCTCCTCAAGAGAGAGCATATAGAAGGTTCACACCATGGGGTACCCTGTGGTTTTACCTGCATGGCCACAGAGAGGACGTGAGGAAGTGGGATGGAAAACCTACCTCAACCCTAGAGGCACGGGTACGTGAGATGCGAGGAAGAAGCAATCACAAAAGAGGATTCTTCCTGGAAAAATGCCACTCCAGTTTCCAGCGGGCAGTTCCCCAGACAGAGTAGAAGGGCTGATCTCACTTCTGATGCTCTTGAAGGGACTTCTGATTCATGTTTACAAAAAGTGAGTAACGAATACTATGACCAGGATTAGAGGGGCCCTGCCTCCAGCCAGGTGGAGGAAGGGGACAACCAGGTCTATTGGACTGTGTGGATTCAATGGCCCGGCACGTCACACCCACAGGAGTATAAGGCTCTGGTGGACGCTGATGCGCAATGTACCCTAGTGCCATCAAGCGATAAAAGGGCAGAACCCATCTGTATTTCTGGAGTGACAGGGGGATCCAACAGCTAGCTGTACTGGAAGGTGAAGTGAATCTAACTGGGAATGAGTGGCATAAACATCCTGTCGTGACTGGCCCAGAGGCTCTGTGCATCCTCGGCATAGACTACCTCAGGAGAGGTATTTCAAGGACTCAGAAGGGTACCGGTGGGCCTTTGGTATAGCTGCCTTGGAGATGGAGGGAAGTGAACAGCAGTCCACCTTGCACGGTCTCTTAAAGGACCCTGCGGTTGTGGGGTTGCTGAGGGTTGAAGGGCGACAGGTGCCAATTGCTACCACGATGGTGCACCGGTGGCAATATCGCACCAACCGAGACTCCCTGATCCCCATCCATAAGCTGATTCGTCAACTGGAGAGCCAAGGGGTGATCAGCAAGACTCACTCACTCTTTAATAGTCCCATTTGGCCAGTGTGAAAGTCTAATGGAGTGGAGAC
Source organism: Haliaeetus leucocephalus (assembly GCF_000737465.1). Classification (NCBI taxonomy): domain Eukaryota; kingdom Metazoa; phylum Chordata; class Aves; order Accipitriformes; family Accipitridae; genus Haliaeetus; species Haliaeetus leucocephalus. The sequence continues at coordinate 459,509 of NW_010972574.1, forward strand.
TAACAATGGACTATTGTGGCCTGAGTGGAGTCACACCGCTGCTGAGTGCTGCCATAGTGGACATGCTAGAACTTCAATACAAACTGGAGTCAAAGGCAGCCAAGTGGTACACCACAACTGACATCGCTAATGTGTTTTTCTCAATCCCTTTGACAGCAAAGTACAGGCCACAGTTTGCTTTCACTTGGAGGGGTGTCCAGTATACCTAGAATGGAAACACAGCCCCACCATTTGCCATGGACTGATCCAGATTGCACTGGAACAGGGTGAAGCTCCGGAACACCTGCAATACATTGATGATATCATCGTATGGGGCAACACAGCAGAAGAAGTTTTTGAGAAAGGGAAGAAAATAGTTCAAATCCTTCTGATGGCTGGTTTTGCCATGAAATGGAGTAAAGTGAGGGGACCTGCATAGGAGATCCAGTATTTAGGAATAAAATGGCAAGATGGGTGTCATCAGATCCCAACAGATGTGATGAACAGAATAACAGTTATGTTTCCACCAACTAGCAAAAAGGAAACACAAGCTTTCTTGGGCATTGTGGGGTTTTGGAGGATGCATATTCCAGATTACAGTCTGATTGTGAGCCTTCTCTATTAAGTGACTTGGAAGAAGAACGATTTTAAATGGGGCCCTGAGCAACAACAAGCCTTTGAACAAAATAAATGGGAAATTGTTTATGCAGTAGCCCTTGGTCCAGTCCGGGCAGGACAAGATCTTAAATATGTGCTCTGCACTGCAGCTGGGGAGAATGGCCCTACCTGGAGTCTCTGGCAGAAAGCACCAGGGGAGACCTGAGGCCAACCTCTCGGGTTTTAGAATTGGGGATATCGAGGATCTGAGGCTCACTAGACTCCAACTGAAAAAGAGATATTGGCAGCATATGAAGGAGTTCGAGCTGCCTCCGAAGTGATTGGTACTGAAACACAGCTCCTCTTAGCACCCCGACTGCCAGTGCTGGGCTGGATGTTCAAAGGGAAAGTTTCCTCTACACATCACGCGACTGATGCCACGTGGAGTAAATGGGTTGCACTGATCACACAACGGGCTCGCATAGGAAACCCCCATCGCCCAGGAATTTTGGAATTGATCATGGACTGGCCAGAAGGCAAAGATTTTGGAATGTCGCCAGTGGAGGAGGTGACGCGTGCTGAAGAGGCCCCACTGTATAATAAACTGTCAGAAAATGAGAGGCAATATGCCCTGTTCACTGATGGGTCTTGTCGCATTGTGGGAAAGCATCGGAGGTGGAAGGCTGCTGTATGGAGTCCTATATGACAAGTCACAGAAACTGCTGAAGGAGAAAGTGAATCGAGCCAGTGAATCTGCGCATGACGTAGATTGGTATAGAATAAGGGGTGGATAATGTTCTGTGTTCGGCTGGGATAGAGTTGATTTTCACAAGAAGCTGGGAGGGGGCACAGCCAGGACAGCTGACCCAAACTAGCCAAGGGGATATTCCATACTGTAGAACGTCATGCTCAGTATATAACCTGGGGGAACTGGCTGAGGGGGAGGAGGGATCGCGGCTTGGGAATGGGCTGTCGAGTTCTGGGTGGTGAGCAATTGTGTTGTGCATCACTAGTTTCATATATTCTATTATTATTATTATTTCTTCTCTCCTTGTGTTGTCCTATTAAACTGTCCTTATTGCAACCTGCAAGTTTTTACCTTTTTTTTCTGATTCTCCTCCCCATCCACTGGGAGGGAGGAGTGAGTGAGCAGCTGCGTGGTGCTTAGTTGCCAGCTAGGCCTAAACCACAACATTCAGGTTACCCATCAAGTGAGGATAAGAATGTAATTTTTTATTTCAGTGGAAGTGCTCTGAGGCTTCCTTAGGTTCACAAAATGTTTTCAGAAATCCTGGGGTAAGCAATGCGTACCAGTAAAGAAGATATATCCTGGTTCTGTAATGAATCTTCCTCTACAGGTTACGAACTACAACTGTCTCTTCCAACGAGAAACCAAGAATTCTTATTTCTATTCCAAGGCTCAGGCTTTGTCTTCAATTGCATTAATGTTTTGTGTATGCACAGAATTGTCTGTGCCCTGTTATACTTTCTGATTTCTAAACTTAGGCAGCAACTTTTAGCACTCTTGTATTTTCTATAAAAAATTTCCTTTTAATATATACAAATACATAAAAGTATGTAGGTGCATAAGATGAGCTGATTTCTGGTTAAGGTTGAAAAATTAAGAGAGCTATACATACATTTTTAGGTCAGAATTTGTCCTGATAGCTTATACGTAAGTAAAGCCATAATAAAAGTAAATAAATAAAGGCAAGATTTCACATTGGATCAAACCTGCAATCAAGTGCTCATTTCTGATCATGCGTATTCTGAAAAGTAGATCATAATGGAATGAACTTTAGCTTCTCTCATTTCCTGGTTGATGTGTGCCTTGGAGCTTGAGGATTTGTATCTCTCAAAAATTATTCTATTTCACATGTTCTCATTAAGCCTATTAAGTCTAACGCTTATCTGAATTCTAATAAGCTTCTATTTTCTGTACTATTTTAGCGCAGCTCGAACTATAGATTAAAGGTGCTTTATGTTTTAAATTTAAAACAAGAAAAGCTTTTTGAAGAAAACCCACTTTGGGATTTAATTGAATATTGCCCTGATTGTGTTCTTCTTTGAGTGGTAAAGATAAGTAAAACCGTATCTATATCTTCACTGCTGTTTCAAGAAACTCCAGGGAACCTCTCCCAGTGAGGATTACCTGGAGAAGATGAGCCCTGACTCTGTCTGAGCTGTGCTGTAGGAGCTTTGGTTGCTAGCTAGCTCAGCCATGTCTGTGCCTAGACATAGACCCTGTTGATCTTGGCCCTAACCCATGGATTGACTTCTTGGCTTGACCCGTCTTGTCCCTCCGAACCTGCTCGATGATCTCTGGACAGTATCTCAGCCTCGTTACCCTTAACTGCTCCTGACTTGCAGGTTGTTTTCCTGAGTTCATCTTGGACCTGCCTTATCGCTATGAACTTTCCTGCTGATCTGCACTCTTGGTTGAACCTGGTAATGATTTCTGGATCTGCTCCCTCTCTGAAGGGCCCCTGCCCTGCTGACCTTTTTAGTGCCCTTGGCTCCTGTCTCCTTGTCACTTAGGGAGCAGCTAACCCTTGCTGTGCCCTGATGATCTTTCTGGATGCAGACATGTGATGAGGAATGATAGGAGAGCTCCTGTCTCTGAAAGCTAGCTCATCAGGCTTTGTGACCTGATGGTCGCATGGAGGGCGAGGAAACAAAGAGCTTAAAATACAGGCATCCTTCTGGGGCCTTCTTAGAATATTATGAAACTATTCTTCACATTTAAATGATGTACTCTCTTGGATGATACATAAGCAGAAAAGAAAGAGTGGGAGAAGCCTCTCAAGTTTCAGTTCTTAAAGTATCCACAGAAATTAAGCGAGGCTCTAATTAATTAGCAAGCTCAGAATTTGACTGAAAACAAAAAAGGGCTCAGAAGATGTTCTACCTTTTGAAACTGGGCTGCACATCAAAACTGATAGCTGACTTGTAAGTAGTCTTTTAAAATATCCATTTTATTAAAAATAGTGACCTGTCTTGTGGAACAGAATTTTCACGTAGTTTTTTGTGACCTCTGGGTCACCAGCAGGAGACAAATTGCAGGTATTAGAGAAAGGGACAAGCATGGACTAAAGGTAGATCATTGCTTACTGTCATGCTTTCGGGTGCTTTCTGTACTGAATCTGTTCTCTTGTGTGTTGAGTCTGGCTACCTTAAGGAATGCTTTACTACGGGGATAGGATTTGGCTTACCGCACCAGACATGAGGACAGCCAGGACCAAATACCATTTTCACAAGTTGCTAGTCTTGCGCAAGTGTATCCAAGCTGGCTAGTGAATCCTTATTCAGGATTGGAGAATGTCATCAGAAGGTAGTTCCTGGATCTAGTTATTGGATAACTAGTTATTGTACAGTCCCATCATCATCACTACCATGTATAAGGCTTGTGTTAGCTACTGCCGCATCCTGATCTGTAAGGTGAACAAGGGAAAAAAAAAATCTTGTGGGTAATAGAAATACTAACATTTAGCTTACTTGTCCTCCTGGTAGAAGCATTATGAATTTTTGGGGAAGAGTTCTTGAAAGTGTAGTCGCTGGTTGGTGGAAGGACTTGGTATGATTTTCCTGCTCTTGGCAGAGTGGTTCTCGCGGTAAGGCCCTCGGGTATTCTGCAGACAGGACTTACCTTGTTCTTCCTTTCTATTGAAAGTGCAGTATATGACTATTAACTTAGTTGACACCTCTTTGCTCCTGGTACAGGGTTTCTAATAGTATAGTATAGTCTTAAATAATAAAGGGCACTGCTCTTGCTAACGGCTGTTGTAGTTGTTGACCATCACAATGACTGTCAACCACAAATTTTCTGGTGCTAGAAAAGCAGACTTTGATTAAAAATGTATCTGTGGTATGTATTTATGGTATAGTATCTGTGGTAAGATATGCATTAAGGATATATACCCTCTTAAAATGATAGTAGTGCATGAAATTCCTCAGTTGTCCAGTAGCTGTTCTGGCTGGCACACACCTGCTGTCTCCACTTGGTCAGACAAGTACATTTCAAAATTTTTTATAATGCTTTCATATTCTGAGTTTTTTGAAGAGTCTTATCTTTACAAAAGAGGTAAGACTTACTGGTGAGATTATCATTGAGGATCCTTTCGAATTTGGTGCAATGAAGATAGTTGTACTTTCTGTTATGTTCAATTCTAAGTTTGGAAGGATGGCTTGGAGGTTTTCAATCACTAAATGCTAGGGTCTGATGTCTCCTGAAGTTGAAAGCATTGCAGAGGAGGCAATAATAGTGTTCTTCAGACTGTGTGATGTGTCAGTTCGGTATGGTTTTGCTTTTAACATGTTTTTAGAGGGAGGAGGACAATGATTCTTGTCCCTCCTTTTTCTCTTTCAAATAATTTGTCCTAAAATGCTCCTCTGATACAGCCAATACTGAAGTGAGACAATCTTAAATGATACCATCAGCAAAACATTTTCTTGGAAATTACATGCTAAGTAGTGCAGATACTGATCTTCGTTAGATAGTTAAATATTTAAATAATTAAAATAAACTACTGAATAAATATAAATATTTAAAATAAATCTGAAAGCAGCTTGGATGTGCAAAACAAAATGGGTTGTTTGTTCATCGCTCAAGTATTGGTTTGCTCATCAGGATGGTATCATGCCTATGCTGTGTTTGAGAGAGCAGGTACTGTAAGCTGATCAAAGCATATTGCACAACATATTAGCTGAAACTGTTGACTGCGTGGTTCTAGAGTATAAAATTCCAAAGCTCAAGGGTGCAATTTTCTCAGTTTATTGCACTTCTGTTTATTACATTTATTTTTAGTAGCTGGAATGTTCCCTTAGGCGATATCATCAGAAGACAAATGAGAATGTTAAGATTAGAACATGAGTTGTAAAATTATGCAGCACATTTTGGGACCTGCAGCTCTAGTTTCTGATCTACAGAGCCACTTACCTGCATGGCTTATAGTCCATGATGTTCAATGTTGTGAATCATTCTTTTTTTTTTTTTTTTCTCCTTTGCCAAATAAAGGAGATTAGAGAATGCATCTATGTCTGTTTTTCACAGATTAAAAAAAAAAAAAAAATCAGCATCAGCTTTTCATTGTCTCTTACATCCAGAATGAAACCTCTACAAGTCTCAAGTGAAAAAACAGTCATAGATTTTCACTTAGCACAAAAAGCTACTTCAAATGAGCATTGAAGGAAAAGAGCCCTTAACAAAATGTTTTGGTAACAATAAAAATTCTTTTAGAGTTCCCAGAATGAAGGACAGACCTTGACTAGGCTTTTGAAATTTATTTGAAACTGAAGGAAGTTTTGTGAAGTAGAATTTATTCATTGCTTAGCTGAAAAGCATATTGTATACAGAAATGCCTCTAAAAGAAGTTTCTGCTTGTAAACAAGCATCCTTACTCCTGAAGTACTTATCTCCAAAGATAGATTAGGTATTTTGACACAGGATTTAGACCTACCTGACAGCTGCACCAAAGGGCACTTACCTTTTTTATCTATGGAGCAAAGAACTGTGTTGCTAGTAGAAAGCTAATAGCCACTTCTTGTTTCATTTCATTTTTGGTCTCTGCCTTTGTGTAATAATACTTTGGGGCTATGTACAAGAAAAGGAGTCAGGTGGAATATTAATGCAAGCTAGCATTTTCCAAATAAAACCAATGTCAAAATGTGCTAAGCATTAGTGCCTTTACTTAGTGCAGAACATTAATGCCTAAGTTAGAAGTTTGGGCATCATTCAGGAAAGCTGGCATGCTATATGGTGTGAAGTACTCTGCATACATTGAGTACACAGAGTAACATTCAGTCAAGTTGAGCCTCTAGCTCAGCATCTGAGGCCAAATCTGAAAAAAAAAAAAAAAAAATTAGTTTTGTGTTTTTCGTGTTGTTTTGTGATCTGCTGCCCTGTACAGTTCCAGAACAACTTGTTAACATGAAAATGATCACTCTTCTCTTTGTGTTCAGGTTATATTCTATATAGCTTAGCATTTTGGCTTACCTGTCATGGAGGAGTTGGAAGAATTTCTTCCATATTTCTAACAGCAGAAAGTCCAGTCAGTATTTAAACTCACTTGGCCATAATAACTTGGAAGTCCACTATTTAAAGTAGTATGTCTATAAGGAACTGTCCTCTGGTGGTCTGGAAAGTGTCTTGAGTGTGCAGGTAGCTCTGAGTCATAGTTACTGTGTTGCTCTGATTCCTGATGCCCTGGAAGCATCCTTCAAGGAGTTATAGATCAAGTCCACAAGTGCTAATGGGGTCATTCACTGCAACAAACACCACAGCTAACATGAATCCTAGCTTGCACAAAATTTCTGAAAACTAACCGTTCGTGTGTTGGGATAAAAAGCGGAAACAAATACCAATAGCTTATATGACAAAGTGAAAGAAAACAGCTTGTATTAAAATATCAAATGGCGATCACGGTTTGAAAAATGCATTCTTTATTACTCTGAGTTTTATTACTGTAAATCTAATATGCCAAGTGAGATGTATAGCAGCCGTGCTTTGGCCAAGAGCTGAGACCAAGGCAAATGGTCTGAACGTGTTAAGTCAATGCAAACAAGACCTGAAGGTAAGGAGCTGTGATCTGAGCTATGGACCAAAAGCTGAGAGAACAATACCTGAAACTGCTGGAAAGATACAGCACAGCATCACTGTGAATAGCTCGTACTGCCAGCCTGACCTAACCCTGGTTATATCCCTTGCTTAGTCCACTTAATTCATTGATTGTAGTGTCTTTTTTGCTTGGTACTCCTTTTCCCACTGTGACAGGATCAGATAAGCTACTTAACAGTGCACAGTATGACTGTTCATGCTTTTGTATATGCAAGCGAAGAGAATTATATTTAGACAGTAATTGCAATCATTTTATAATGCTGACAAAATCCATGTCTAGTTGGTATCCGTGTTGATAGTGTCAAACTGAAAAGGAAGAAGGTGAATCTAACAGGCTGTATGAGAGTAAAAATTCAGTGGTATGAGAATTCTCCAAGTTTAGGTTGCTTAATTTCCTAGAAAGGTTCTTCAGTTATTCTTTTGAAAGTAAGAACTGTCAGGGCTATAGCAGTATGCCCTAATCTAATAAGTCTAATGCTGGGAGAAATAATAATTAAAAAAATCTTGTAGTTCTTGTCCTTTTAATTTTGCATATGTTTAGTAATTTATTTTCATAAATTATTAGATTATAATGCAAAAATTGCAGCATATGAGGACGTGCACTCACATGGTTATTGAACACCTACTGAAGAGGAAAACTTTCCTTTCAGCTGTAATGTTTGTCTAGAGTACATAGCATGTTCCTAAGATGATTTCATGTATAAAAGACTGTGAGACAAATTAAAGCTGTCATGTTTCTGAGACCATGGCATAAATCTGAAAAATTTACCTCAGGGAGTTTGGGGTGGAGAAGAAGAAAAGAGGGGGTGGGAACAAAAGAGGAGAAGGAGAGAATATCCAGACTCTGTGTGTGAATGCATAGAAGGATAAGTGATGGGCTTTCTCTGATCAAATGGAACTGATAGGGGATCTGCACCCTTTTTTATTAATTCATTATGTTAACTGAAGGTAAAACTCAATTTCAGGGGCTGAATTGCCCCAGTAGGAGCAATTTTACTATCTGAAGGATTTTAAATATTCTTAAAAGAATAAAACATTATTTGTAAATTGGACCCAAGGATTGCAGGTTGACTCCTGAGGTTGCCTTATGCATCCCCACCTGTATATTAATTCACGTATGCTGTTATTACCAAGTACAAAGATAATGTGTGTGTTTCAAGATCTTTTATTCACAGCTTGAGGCATCTTTGTCTTCAGTGGTACGTTTTCCATTATCTCTTATGGCTAGTTTCTCCCTGTGATGAGGGTAGATGGCAGCGTTGTTGCCTGACCCGTTAACCTGATCCGTTGCCTGTGTGTTTCCCCAGCTCTGAGTAGGTTTTGGTTTTTTTTTTTTTTTGGCAAAGTTTTTTCTCAGTAAGGTGTTTTACTCCATTTCTTCTTTGATGAACGGTTGTTTTTACTGAGTCTAGGAATCCTGTGTCTGGTCCGGACAGCGTCCATGTTAATCTGTTCATTCTAGAAAGCATTTAGAGAATTTGATGATTAAATTACAAGAATATTCTAGAAAAATCTGAGTATATATTCAAGTGAGATACTTGGATCAACCAAGATAGGAGAAAACACTGAATGAACCATTTCACATGTATGTTATATGGATGTAATACTTTTACACATTAGGTATATAAATCTGGAAGAAGTCCATTGGTGGTAATCTAGTGCATTTTGTAAGCGCTCTGGACTTTCCACCAAATGGCAAAAATTATCAGTATTTTGTGTGTATATTTATTTCAGAATTTGCAACAAAAGTCTCGTGTGGTTGCAGTTGAATGCAGTCTGGGAAGTCCAGAGCTGAGTGAGATGTTTCTTCTAATGAAGTAACTGAAACTCTTTTCAAGGTAGTATAGCTTGCTCATACCACACTTGCCCCCCAAAGATCAACTCCAAAGGCTATAAAGACTTGACTTCATTAGTTTGGTTTTAACTCTGAATCCAAAGGACCTTTTACTTAGCACTTTAAGAAATACCAAAGGGACCTTTATATTTACAGTTTTTGACAACGCCCTAAGCCTCACAGGCCTTTCTTCCTAAATTAAATAAAATCTGCAGTGCAAACCGTGCAAATGCATTTTGTCATTCTCCTCCCTGAGTTGCCTCTTAGCATTTTATCACCGTGCGCGTGGTTAGGTTATAGTGGTTTTCCCACAGGCACCTGTTGTACATCTAAAATGAGAAGAAAGAGGAGGGGAAAAATACCCCAACCCATAGCCTTGTGCCAGGGAAAATTGTGTCTTCTTTTCTCCTCAGAGAATGACGTTAGCACTGACACCTATAATTGTGAAATCACTTAAGATATCAACAATTAAAAGAGTGTTTCTGATCACTTCGTGTGTGTGGTTTCTGTAGCATATCCTAAATTTTCTTTTTCCAGTTAGATATAAAAGTTAAGATCATCAGCACTTGAACTGACTAGAACAGTAATCCATGTAGTTCAGATGGCACTTTTTCTAGATGGAATCTAGGGCTGAGGGGCAGAAATTTCAGAAATATCTTTCTTTGGACTTCATCACCACTAGCATAGAAATTAGTTGTGGAAAGGCTAATGCCAGCTCCCATCAGCAGGGTCTGGTAGCAAAGGAGTGGACGTTACAGTCTGTGGATTTTTGACGAATTGATGAAGCGCAATGAGCAGGAAGAATGGGTTACATCCTTCACTGATAGCAGATGTGTACAGAGCGATTAGTGCCCTTGTCAAGTACCCAGGTAATGGTATATCTCACTGCCATAGATGCATGGTTTTCATCATGACAAAATAATCAAATTTATGTGCTTCCCATTCTCCATGTTGAAGAAAAAAAATGTTTTGTTTTAACTTTAATCTGTCATCTATGAAGGTGTCAAGTCTTTCCATATCATATGTGTTGCATTTTAAGTTTATACATAGTTTTAACACCTTGTAATTTGGGGGGGATCTAAATCTAACTCAGCTAGAGCAAAGGAAGTATTAAGTTACTGATGCTACTGAAGCCTTTTTTCAGGTATCATTTTTTTTTAACAAGGCCTCATCAGTCTGGCTTCTCCTCAACCAAGAACACTCAGTACTCCATCAGAACCATTAGAATTAAGGCACAATATTGATACCCTTACCTAGCAGAAGCACTAATCTGTCATTTAGAGACTGTATCATACCATAGTCAAACAATGATTTCAAAAATAGAAAATAGAGTAATACAGCCATAGACTAGATTCAGCTCTGAAAATAATGAGAAATACCACCTTAGATGATGTACAGACTTTCTGAAAAGATAAGCAATGTAAATGTGTATGAGTATCAGGGGAGTTTGCTTAATGTGTAATGATGTATTATTGAGAATGGAATTGTGTAAATTGAAATTCAGGGAAGGAAAGAAGAGGATAAACTTTAAGGCTGGTGTGGTGGAATAGGTGGCTGGAGCCTGTAAAATATGTGAGATTAGGGCAGGAGAACAAAGATGGAATGGTGATACTACGGTCTAGAGAATAGCTGAGAGATGAAAAGCAATTATCAGTGTGAAAGAAGAGAAGGAAAAGTACTAGAAGTAAAGACAGAGCTTATTTCCTCTAGACAGCTTTTGGAAATAGCTACAAAACAGCTACTGAGAGAATTGCATCTGAAAAAAACAACCCCAAACCAAAACCAAATACCAGAAAACCAAAACCCAAATCAAAACAAAACCACCCCCCACCCAAAGAAAACAAGAAACCCCTGTAATTTTCAGGTTTTCATTTCCTCTGGCGAGTGGGGACAGGCTCCTTCACACAGCTAGAGAGCAATTACTGTCCTCCAGGGTCCTGGCTTGGCTCTTGGTTGAAGCCAGCGTGCAAGCTGTGTGCGTGGACCACCGTGCCCTTGGGGTGCGTGCAGGCTGACTGCTTGCAAATATGGCTGTGTTTGCTTTTCTGCTGGTCGGCAACACAGGAGGTGTTTTGTATTTTAACCTCCTACAAAGCACAAATATTTTTTTTCCCCTATATTTTCTTTTAATTTCCATAGGTAGTCGCCCAAACAAATCACCCATGAAAGGAAGATATCCCTGCCCATGGCAGGGCAGTTGGAACTAGGTGATCTTTAAGGTCCCTTCCAACCCAAACCATTCTATTATTCTACAAAAGGTGTACCAGTTCAGTGAACAAGCAAAAAGCTTGAGCTAGTAAATGCACAGCCTCAAGCAATGCTCCTGATGCCTTTTTCTTTAGTTGTCTTAGTAGCTTTACGTACCTGTGATGGATGATGTGATACAGGATACTGACAAAACTGTGGGTGTGAGATGTTCAGGCATCTCCAGGACTGCAAAAGAAGCTGTATGTGTTTGTGAGTACACTGGCACTAAAATTCATATGGCCTGGGGGGCATTTTAATGCTTTCGTAAGGTGGAGCTGAAACAGTATGGGTCTAACTTTGCTTACGATAAAGAGATTATGTGTATACATGGGTAAGACATGGGTCTCAGGTTGTTTTAATGCCTACAATTCCTCTCTTGCATAGAGTTTTCTAAAAGTCCTGGGGAAAACCTGCATGTATAACAAAAAATATCTGTCAAGCTTACTGAAAAACCTAAACTAGGATGTAAAAGAAGGAAAGATCATAAGAATAAAGATCTGTAGGTATCCATGCCTGCTTATCCTAGAGCTGTTTCCATACTTTCTTTAATAAACCAAAACATAACAGAGTATCTCCTATTAAGAAATCAGGATGCTAAGTAAGCAATTACAATTAAAGAAGTAATTGAACTGTTCATGAAGGTTAATAGTTTGTCATCTCACCGTTTCAAATATTCCACAGATAACTAAGCTGAAGAACTCCCTTACAGACTAGGTATTCGGATTGCATGTTAGAGGGATAGAAACTAAAATAACTTTCTTGGCTGCACAAGAATTAGTTTGTTATGAACCAGTTAAGGCAGAACGATATGGATTTCTAGTGCAATGCCTTGTAAAAGAGGATGAGAAGCTGAGGAAGGATTTCAGAGGTATATATATGCTCAGCAGTTTATGGGCAATTGCAAAAATTTGCTGAGACTTTCCTGAAAAAAGGTGTTGTGATTGTGTCCCCACCTTCCCCATGTCGTCTTAAGAGAAAAGGAGCTTTGGAACTTTTTTTTCCACAACCACATAATGAGTGACATTTTCTCTGAGGTACCCAACTAGGAACTGTGGAAACCTTTGTATAATATGCAAATCTTCATGTGTGTGTTTATATATATATATGTGTGTGTGTGTATATATATAGTCAAACATGGGGGTGTTTGGACGTCTCCAGAGTCCCTTCCACTCTCAACAATTCTTTGACAGATATGAGAGAACATTTACTGAAGGTAGATAACACATTGGAGTGTAGTGCTTCAAAAGATGGTGTAATATTTAGATAATTCTGGAATTAATTGTTTTTTTGTAAGCTCAGTTCATTACTTGGAATCCAACAGATTCTCCATAGAAAAAAGGCTCCATCTCCATGCAAAGTATTACTGTACTTCTCCTTAAGCCTCGGGACCTCATTCTGCTCTCACATGAAAGAAGTCAGAGTAGCCCCATTAAAATGCTTTTGAGTTCCTCTATCGTACACTGACCATAGGACCTCACTGAGACATGGTGTTTCTAGAAAACTGAGTTTTCTTTGAGGCACTGAGTACTCAGTTTGCAGTAGTTGAGCATCCCTGCAAGTGATGGCAGTACAGTTTTATCTGCGAATAAATTCCTAAAAGATCTGCATATATGTGTTCTTATACTATGCTCTATTTAGTTTTCTTGTGTTCTCTCATTTTGTAGTAGCCAGTGGAAAATTTTATCATAAGGTTATCACAGGGAATCAGTGCCCAATTAGTTTTATGGGTGTGTGTGGTTTTTTTAAATGTCACCTTTCATTGATAAGAACAAATAACATATAGGAGGAAATATTGTTATTATTTTTTTAAGCGAGGGGAAAACAAGCAAACTAAAACTTTGTCGTGTCGTATTAATTCAGTCTTAGAAGACAGGCCTGTGCACTGCAGAATCAGGTAAAAAGAAAGTGCCACATGGATATAAATAATATCCACAAATATAAAATAATAATATGCTAACTTGGAAGAGTATTCAAAAGTGTGATGGACTCCATAAAAATTATCAACAGATTCATTTGAAAGATTGGTTACCCTGGAAGACTTAACGTGCATGCAGTGGTCAGTGTTTTTCTTTTAGCTTCAATATTATTTGTTTACAAGAAGAAAACCAGGTTTTGCAAGATATCATTACTATCCTAGCAAGAAATTTATTTTGTATCTGATAATTTTTTTCTCATCCAAAGGAAACCTAATATTTATATTTCGTGTTCATTGTTTTTCTGAAGCACTTTTCTTATGTTTTCCTCTTCCTCATATTTCTGACTTAGCTGAAATTAATATAGCTAGTTCTGTGTGACCCTACCTTTCAATACAAGGTTCATGCACCCAGAATCTTCACTGATATCAAAATGATTTAGCTTGTGCACCTGTTATTGATTTCATCAGTACTGAGGAAAAATATTGTGGTCTGATGCACTTGAAGTTTTTCAGAATTGCTATCCAAAAGATCTTTATTGACCAGCCTCGTTCCCCAGATGTACACTTAAGTCTAACACAAGGAGCAGTCTGGCACTCAGATTACAGTAGTTTGCAAAGAAAGTATGTATCACCTAAAGAAAGCATAAAACACCTGTCATTGTGCACTTCTGATGTATCATTGAACTTATCTGAACAATACTTTTATGGTTCATGCTGTCGGGAAAGCTTTGTGCAAGTTGGCTCAGTTCAGCAGTGGCTTGTCTGTGTGTTTCTGATCTATAGGAATAGTAGTGTAAGGAGAAAATTCTTGCCATGGTTTTAGAATTAAAATATTCTTCTATATTCAGGTTGTATACGTTACACTTGAAGGCATACTTGCCAAAATGGATAAATGATTTCTGAACAAGTTTACAAGGAAATTATGACTAAATCAATGATAAGGCTGATTGCAAAGACATGTGGGGATGGCAAAGCTGCTGGTTTTCCCTGCATCTGTCTTGTGCCTCTGGCACAGAGAAAATGAAATGTAAGCAGCAAACACTCTCCAAATGGACCCAGAAGATCTCTGGTATTTTTGTAATCGAGTCTCTGGATTTGGAAAGTTACTGCTCCCAACATAAACCATAATTTCAAACAGTTTACTGAGTTTATGTAAGGACAGTTATTTGTACGTGCCTGTCCTTTTCACTAATGAAATCTGAGTGCTCTACTGAGACAATGGCCTTTTGTATCTGATCCTTCCCCAAATAAAGCAGGGTAAACTGTCAGACACCATTTCTCATTTCTGTGCAGGATTAGTGTTGGTTTATAAATATACTGGGTTGAGGGGGAAAAAAAACAACAGAAATTTAACCGCTTCAGTCTAGTTCAGGCAAATATAGATACATTTGGTTCCTTCTTTAATTGTCTTAAAAGAGCTATCCTATTGGCTGCTTAAAGCCAACAGGGTAAGCTAAACCCAAAACAATAGGACAGTTGAGGTGACAGAGAAAATTGAGAAAAGTGTGTAAAGGGATGATTTATAGTTCTGAGGCCTTTGGGGTTTTTTCCCCTTCATTTCATTCATGGGTTGAGCAGCCATGTAGTGAATTCATTCATCGTGCAGAATTATTTTACTTAGTTGTTCTTGGGGTTGCTAAGTTCATAAACTGCATGCAGCCTTGGGATAGATATTGTCATTATATTAGGTACTGTTAGGTTAAATAGTTTAGAGGTTAAATGGCTTAAAATTAATTTCTATAGATAATCTGTTTAGATTTTTAATTCCCTGACTTTGAAAATAAGCTACATCTGCCATGTAAGACTCATACTTCTTTATTAAGTACACGTTCTCTTGTCACTGTTCTTCACTGTCATGTTTATGTCATTCAGTCTAGCCATATCTATTTCAGTGACATTTCCATGTTAAGCTAATACAATTGCTCCTAAATACATGCACGTAGGCTTTGAATTGAAGAGGTGAAGAACACGATGAAGAGCGCACAGCCACAGGTCTCAAGTCTGTGGAGCTGAAGTCAGGAACCGGTGTACCTCTGAGCTATGTGCCGAAATCCTGCTGGGCTCACTGCTCTGCTAACACACGTACCCAGTTTCAAATCCACGCCTGCATTTTTCGTCTGTTTCAGAGAAGGAGTCTAGGTAAAGCTGATAATCACAGTCCAGATATGACTTTGTTCTAGTTTTCTGTATTTGTGAAGTGGAACACAGGTCATAGTCTCTGAAGGTATATGTAAAAGGAACTTAGTACTTCAGTAAGGACCTTGATATTGTTGCATGAAAACTATGTGAGAGAATCAGCTTTTATACAGTGGAAGGTTCTACACAGAAATAACCAGTTTAGAGCTGCTTCTTGCCTAGCAAGATCCTTTCCTTGTTTGTATGAACTACTGTACTGCTATGGTTAAGATGTATTAGACTCTCAAGATGTGAGTGATGAACTTTTTTCTATCATTGCCCTATTTTGGCTTCATCAGGTATATAAAGGATTCTGCATTTCAGACAGGATTTGAAACTCAAGCTCAGACCATGTGTTATACGTGTCATAACACCTTTCCCCCCCCTCAGCTTTACTTGGTTGGTGAGATATTTATCAACTTTCTATTGTATGACATTGTTACATAGTCATTATATTTTCATCCAGTGCTCACATTTGTTAACTAGCTTGTAGAGCTATGAAAGGTGATTTTAGACATTACTTGTAGTGGTTATGGTTTTTTTTCTGCCTTCCTAGAGAATAAAAATACTTTTAAACACTGATATTTTATCATGCTGACAAGGCAGGGGGAAGGTAAGCATTGTTTATTTTCTGAAGGCATGGAGACACTCAACTAGGTGTCCTATCTGCACGTAAGTGTCGTCATTACTGGCTTAATTACAGCTGCGTGTCCTCAAGTTCACTTAGTCTCAAGTTTAGCCACCTGATGATGTCCACTGTGTGTGGTGGCAACAGTTCCCAGAATGCAGTTGTGTTCTTCAGCTTAGATCATTCAGCAGGTCTGATTTGGGTCCAGGCTCTACAATTACCTTCCCCCTTGAATTAAGACCATGGTAGTCTATAAGCAGATAATTTCATCAAGACAAAGCTATATTTGTTTAATGCTACAGTATTTTGAAAAAAGCATATCTTAAAAAATTATCTCTTTTCCAAGTCCTTATTTGCCTATAGGTATCTGACCGTTAATGTACTAACCTTCCATAGAGACACTTCCAGGCTTCCCTCTCTCTCTGCTTGTCTTCCTGTCAGAGCTCACTGATATCATACCTCACAGACCCTGGCAAATCTTACTTACTGGGAATGAAGTAACTTTTTAAGTGTTTTCATGCTTTGCTCTGCTCTGGTAAAAGACAGCTTTTCCATTCTGTCGATTAATGATTTTAAAACTTTGTATCTTTCTCATTTTTTAAACAATTTCCGAGGTTGGGTGTTCTTGTGTAGGAAGTCATTCTGTGCCTCTTTTTTCCTCCAAACCCTAGTAAAACTACGGTCCAAAGACATAAAAGAAACAAATGTATGTAATTTTACAATATCTTCCTCTCCCTGGTCCATACGGTATATGGTGTTTATAAATTTATTGTATCGTTGTATTTAGTATTACATCTAGACTATCCACTTAAATAGATTCCACACTACTAACACATAGCATCTCTACTGCTCTATTGATAGAACAACGTATCATAGTTTGTATGCAGTAGGAAGCCGTTATTGTATGAAAGGACATGGCATTTTTGAAAGACGTCTCCTCTTAGGATGAAGGAGTAAAACAGTAGTTAATGTTCCCATTGGCCGTGTTGCCACTGACTGCTGAAGCAGACAGTCTAGACTCAAGCAACTTGTTGCTCTAATTATAGTCGTATTCATTTGCAAGTGTTTCAGCAATCACTAGGAATTTACATGGAGTGAAATAGGCTAATTCAGTTACATAAACCTTAAAGAAAATTCTTTAGCCTACCTCCTCCCCTCTTACGTTTTAAGGCAAAACTCAGATGAAAAGCAGACTGATAGACAAAAGCTTCATGCTGCCAGCAGTTTGATACTTCATGAAAAGACGAATCTAGTAAGGGATCCTACTCTATTTAGGTAGAATCCTACTGTGAGATAACATTCAGAATAGCATAATAATAGGGATCGGTTTCTCAGGGAATTACGAAAGGAAATTGGGGATTCTTTTTTTTTTTTTTTTTTTTTTTTTGCCACTAGCACAAACCCTTTCTAGTTAAATAACTTAACAGAATATATCCTAGCAGGTTGTCTCAGTCCATTTACTCCGTAGACATGGACATCATGGATGCAGTCAGTCATCATTTGCACTAGGTGGCCACGTCATCTGGAAGTCACAAAAGGGTAAAAGAAACAATTTAGTGTTTCATGAAGACTAAGCTATGCTTTAATTTCTAAAACCAGGTTCTGTTCTCTCAAAATGTAGGTGGTGGTATGGAGCGATTTTGCAGAGGCAGCACTACTTCCATGGCTAAGCATGGTGTCTGTACTCTCAAATGCTAAAAAACTCCTTCAAACTCTTGTGTCTATGCATTCTAAGTTTCAAATTCACTTAAAACTTTCAAACAGTTCTTGGTTGTGACTATCTGCAATATGGGCTAGTGTGAGAAGTTTATCTTGCTACTTCATACAGTGCATGGAGACTTCTAAAGTAGTATTTAAGTCCTAAGAAACAGCCCCTGATCTTGCTGTTTTCACATGGACAAGTAGGATTTACAATTTCATTTCTCAGAGGTGAAAAGTTTATTCTTAAAAACAGAAAATGACTCTCATTTTGCCAAAGCTGTTTATTTGCTGAAAGTAAATTGCTCACACCAGAAATAGTTTTGATGAATCAATCAACTTGAAATAATACATATAATGGAAAGGAAAGGATTTTTTTTTTTTTAAATAGCAGTTTTTAGTTGGAAATACTGGCAAATTTAGCTTAAGATAAACAAAAAATAAGATCAAGATTGCAAAATGAAATATTTTAGCTGTCCCCAGCTGACCCTGTTGAGAAGTTCTTGATTGTGTGGTTAAAAGATTTTTGAAGCAAGGAAGGTAATATATTTAGTAGGACAAGAAAAAAAATCTCATCCAGTTCTTACAGTTCCTCTGTAACAAGATGTTTCAGTACTGTTGAAGATGGACTGAAATCCACGGGAAGGAGATGGCCCCTTGGATCTGATAAGTGAAGCAGTTACCCATTACAGGGTTGGCAAACATTAATGCATTTGTTTAGCTATTGATTATATTAAAATTGCATGAAATAATTTAGGCTTAGTGATATCCTGAAGTACACATTTGAGACAACTTTCAAGTGTTAAGTGTAAAATGCTCTGATTTGGTATTCCAAGTGCACCACGCAATGTTCTTGTGGGAGATTCTGACACTAAAAGGGTCTGCACTTTCTAGCCACGTGGCACCTTAGGAAACATTCAAGCATATGATATTATCAGGATTATTTTTCTAGTATATTTTCAAAAGACAAAAGGCAAGCAAATATTCCCAATATTCACAATGTCAAAAAAGGCTAACGTGAGAACAGAATTCCTCTCCCCAGTATATTCTACTTCTGCCCAGTGCAGAAAGAAAAAGCAAGATTCCTCATTATGGTGGTAAGAAGAATTAGTTTGTACAGTTGTTTTTTTTTTTTTAATTAAAAATAAGTAAAATTGCAGATCAGAGCTACACACTACTCCTGCTTTCGGTCCTCTTGACAAACTGAAAATCAAAATAAAAAGAGTCTTGACTGACTTTTTTCACTTTGCTTTCTGGAAGTTTCTTATCTTTTCAGAACACTAATCTAGACAAATTTCTATAGAAAATTATTTCAAAATAAGAACCATTTATAATCTGAATGTGAAAAATACCTACAGTTTTCAAATGTATTTATTTTTTTAAAATAAAAATTAACAGCTGACTTCCATATGAATTCACCTTTTCTTGCGTCCCAAATTAGTATAGTGTCCAACTAAAAAAAAAATTACCCAGATCTTCTCATGTGCATCCTCTTTCCTTTTCTTAACATGAATGTACTGCAGTATTTTAAGTCACCTATCAGAGAGGAATTACTTAACGTAACTCACGATGAAAAAAAAAAAAAAAGAGCGGTTCATTCATTAAGCTGGTAACACACTTATTAAGCTTCTTGCTGTCTAATAGGGGAATCTTAATTTTCTGAGAAAAAGTCAGTGTTCACTTCTTATATTTAATATAATGGAGACATCTGTGTGTTGATTGACCCCATAGCAATATACTTCTGCTTCCTGGCTAAAAACATTGGCATGGGTGTTTGAGGTAAGCAGAAATAATTCTCCAATAAGTTGGACATCTAATTATGGCATTTAAGTGAAAGGCTTTGAAGTAAGTAGAAATATTTTCCTTGTCTGTTCTTCTTTTGATGTTGGCTTAAAATATCTTTCATGAAATACAAACTTATCTGTGTAGAACTTTTTTTAGGAGGCTAGAAATATAATGTTTAATGCTCAGTGAAACAGAATGGGATTAAACCTCCTTAAACGCCTTATGATCAGCTGTTCTGAAATTTTAATAGAACATCATATGTCCAATTGGCTCAAAGAAGTTGCAGCAAACTAATCTTTGCTCTGACTTAAGTCTGGATCATAGATTCCTCAAGAACTGAATTAACTGGTAAACACGAAAGCTTAACTCTACGTTTTCTGTAGTACAAATTTTTGTCGGGAGATTCTTATCTGAAGATGAGACAACCATAGTGAGATGCCCCAGTTCACGAGGAGCCTTGACAGCATATTTCTTTGGACAGTAGGACAAGAAAGTGCTATAACATAAATGCTGTCAGATGTTGCATCAGATCTGTATTGGCTCTGTTGATTGCTGACATCTTTTTTTCTCCATCTCTCAGGGGGTGGAGGGGAAGTGGTGTTGTCTTGAGTGTTGAGCCTGCTTAAAAATAGCTTCTGAAATGATCATTTTGCAGCCTAACTTTTCTGGCGGGTGTCATGGTTTCCCGTTGCTAAGTTCCAGTGCCACAATTTATTCTAATACTGGATGCTTCATATGCTAACACAGAGAAATCACATATACCACAGGTATGCACTGTTGCTTTACTTATTACTGCCTAAACCAACCTAGTAATATTTCTCTTTCGCTATTTAATGCAAATACTTCTCACTTCTCAAATACCTGAAAGCATTCGTTTGAAGGAACCATAACGAATCTCATAATTCTAAAAAGTAGGCAATCCATTGCTTCCTACACTAGAAAGGTTTTTTTCACACCAGCAACATAGGTCTTAAATATTCTTCCAGTGTGGTTTTGGTTTTTCAGGGGGTGGTGGTGTTGTTTTTTTTGTTTTGGGGGTTTTTGGGGGGGTTTGTTTTTTTTTTTTTTGTGAAAAGCTAAGAACAGACATTTTCTTTTTTCTATATATACCTTTGTAACGTCATAGCACTTACGTTCTCAAGATTTATCTGGGGGAAAAAAAAAATCATATTTGTTTGGAAAGCATTTAATGAAATAAAGTTTGGAGACATAAATTCATTACCTTTAGTGGAACCATGTCAATGCTATTGACTTATATGAAACTATAATAGTTTAGGCTACGTGAGAATCTGACTATATTTTTGTATATACATAGGAAATCTACACTTTTGAAGCTAGATGCCCCCATCAGCTGGAGAGCATGGGGGCCCGGGGGGGTGGCTAAAGGCTACTGTCTAGTGAAGACAATGCTAGGTGGTGGCTTGTTGAAGGATTAAATATTTACTTACTCTCTTCCTTTCCTCCACTTGCCCTGGTATTAAAAAGAATGTGATGACTCCTGGCCTTTACCAGGAAAGATGCAGAAATCAGGGGTGTGGTGACGTTGCTTGTACATTTTCTTTGGTGTTTTGACTGAATGCAATGCTGACTATAATTGATTGAGGGGAGAAAAATCTAGTCTAACTGTAGCGTCTCCTGCTAGAGTTACCATTGTTGATAGTGTTTCCCTGTTTCCATTATAAACATCTCCACCCTGCCATTTTCAAGTTTTATATTTTCAAGAATCTGATGTACAATATCTTAACTCAGGGACAATTTTTTAATAGTTTGTTTCACTATTTTAGCTTTATTAAAAAAAAAGAAAAAGTGTATTGTATTATAAAACAGCTCTGCTTGTTCAAAATAATGTTCCCTTGCTACGATTAAATGGATACCTGGATTTTAACATCCTTTTGTTCATCAGATCATTTGTTTTGGTTGCTCAGCATAGTTTCTAATTCACTTACAAAAAACACGCTCTGACTTAAGTTGTAGGTAACATTTTATTCAATGATTACTACATACATTACTGTAATTACATAGTAATTGTCTGCTTAAACAGATCTATCACATTTTAATACAGAAAGCTTTCATTGTTTTGTGTGTGTATGTACACACACAAATGCACACAAATTATTGTTGAACTTATAAAGAAAATAATATTATAAAGCACTTTGAGGCCATTGTAAAAAAAAAAAAACAACTTCAGAATTCATGCAATTACTGTATGAATTATGTTTAATTCATGTAGTATGTTTAGCAATGATGTTAGAAGGATTGTAGGTAAGGGGAAGTTCTTCTAAAAACAGTCTGACTTGATAAAAAGTTTATGAGACACAGAATAAACAGAGACCTGGGAAAAGTGGGAAAAGAATTACTTCAAAGCAGTGGCCTTCAGGAATATGCTCTGCTTCACTGAACTGGACCAAATTATCCGATGAATATATTCAATAACTTGTCGTGACTAAGGGCAAAACAGAATGTTTACCAGAAGTGAGCTTCTTGAAGAATAACAGTTGACTTAAATTGAAAAAACAGGGAAGATGCTGGTAAAAATAGAAAACACAAATAAGAGGGCAAGTTGTCCCTAGCTTTCACAAAAGTCAGAGTCCCCATTAATCAAAAATATTGAAGTTCAAGCTTCCCAGTTGATTCCTTGGTAAGCTTTGATATAGGCTTTGGTGCACCATCAATTATGATAACTTTTATGCTTCATTTCAGACTTTTGAGAAGTTTTGACCTTTCCTCCAGGGTAAGATCCAGATGCCAGTAAGCCATACATATTATATCCGTTATTTCTAAAAGTAATTAATCTTCATTGCATCAAAGACCAAATTTGGCCCTTTAGGTTTCTGTGTGGTGTCCCTGTGAACCACTATGCAAGACGCATTCTCAGTCAGAGATTTGGCTTCCTGTGGAGTCCAGGCAAATTCAGTATGCCATTATAATTAGGAAAAGCTGTTTCTTTTCCTTTCTATTCAAAGTTATCCATCCAGCATTGCTGACAAAGACGAGGGGAAAAAAACGGCACCATTTTTGTCTCAACCTTGTTGCGTTATCCCTTCAAGCTGAGTTTTAACCTACAACAGGATAAACAACACCATAGCCGTGCTGGGATTTTGCTGTAGCTATTGATTTTTCTGTTTACATCCCTTGGTGGTGAGTGGTGACAATATCAAACACCAAAACAGTTGCAGAAGAATAAGGTTTTGTCCTTGGAATGAATGTATTATACCGATTGACCAAATTTCTTTATGTTGTTTCATGGGACATCAGAAACTGAGAGAATAGGGTGAAATTGGTTTAATTCCAAAGGCAAACACAGTGCTAAATCAGAGAATAGTCTCTAAATGGTCTTTAAATAGGGTTAAAATCATCCCCCTGTAAAGGTCTAAGTTATTACAGAAAGTGCTGGCTACTTGTTTCCTGCTATCGGTGAGAATTGTTTCATTAGGTTTCTGAGCGTGTGTTGCTACTGGCCAAAACACATGGATATTTTTAGCAATTCAGTTTCTGTATCTCGTGCCTGTGGACTACGTTTACCAAGATACCCATCCGCAGAATAACAGAAAATTATACAAAGGACTATTTACAATGACTACCCAAATTTCTTGAGGTTTTTCTACTCGTTTCAACAGAACCATCTGAAGTGTTCCTTACATGAAGAAATGGCAACCAGACACCCCAACTATTATCACGTACCCATTACAGGTACAATTAAGATGAACTCTGTCACAACAAGCCAACCTGGTATACCTAGAGAGATTTTCAGCTACTATCGAACTGTGAAACACAGCATTACTGACAGGTATCTTACCTGCCTGGACTCTACCTCATCCTTCTGTGGACAGTTTGTAAAAAATTACAAGCTGTCTTTCCTGTTTTCTGCCTTGCAATTCTTTCTTGGAAATGGGAATAATAGGATCCTGCTCTTTCTGCTCAGTCAGTCTCATTTTTAATGAACTCTAATGGGTTTCTTTGAACTCCATCATTACTACAGATCTATAAATAGTAAAAAAATGTTCCAGGACACTGATATTCAAGGGTGGTGAACTATGAGTAAACCAGGTAACCCAAAAGCACCTTTTCCATGACAGGCTTTCAACAGGGTGCTTTCCCCTTGTTACCATCTGCAGTGCAGTAGATTCTAAGATCATAATTTGATACAAATATATCTTACTCTGTCACAAAATGCATTTTCAGAAGGGTTCATTTGTATGTCTCTGTGAAACAGAAATTGTAGAGCTGTTGCAATTCACCATAGTCTTCCACTTGCTTTTCCCTGCGTTGATGTAACTCATCTGCTGTCTGGATGCTCTCTGCTATTGCCAGACAAAAGTGTGCTGGTAATTTTTGAAGCATTCACAGGGAAGGGCAAAAATTTTCTTTATTTCTCCTCATAAATTAAAAAAAGAACCCAAACCCACTCATTGACCACAGGAAAAATTGACTGACTGTTGCATTCTCGTGTGAGGCTGCAGATGTGGATCTATTTCTGTCAAGCACTAGAGGAAGAGAACGTAGCATTGAGGAAATGGCACTATCAGCTTGCTTTGGAGTTGAGATGGAGGAAACAAAGATACTCGGTGTTGGCCGTGTAGAATGTCTGGGCCAGGAATACTGAATAGGATGAAAAGAGGGATACACAGCTCACATACATCAGAAAGGGGGTCATGCTGCAGGTTGTTCTAGAGACAACCACAATTGTATTAGCAGTGCTGAGCTTGACATTAAATGTCATGTTCAATTGCAGCTTATTTAAGGTGATGTCTGTGGCTGTAAGAGTGGTGAAGAGGCAGATGAATGTTTTATCTAATAATAACTGGGAGATCAATGGGAGTTTGGCCAAACACTGCTGAAAGGAATAGAGAAAGATATATCTACAACTTTGTGTTATTAAGCTGTGCTTTTCTACGTGAATTTCTAACTTAGTTTCCCTCTCTTTGCTTATGTCTTATTATAACAGAAATATGTAAGTTTACAACTGAACAAAACACTTTTGAAAATAGTCTGTAAGGAACTGTATTTGACGGGGGGTGGCGGAATGGATTGAATGGCATAATCATTCATTTCTGTCTCTGATGTTTGTATGGAAGGAACTTGTGATTTGCTGTTTCCAGCCAAAAGATTCTTTCTGTATCTGTTTCAGCAGAATTTGTGTGTGATCTGCATCACTGGACACCGCAAAAATCACTGCACTAATGTGTAATTTGACATCTCATATCTTTGTTCATTGGCTTATGGCTTGTAGCCACTCCAGATTTAAAAAAAAATAATTCTTTTCTTGAATAGGTCTGAGACAGAAATAACTATAATACTCTATATTTCCAATTAACATTGGATTCCTTATGAATGAATTGTGGACTAGATAGCTAGATGTACAGCAAATGTCTCCAGGATGTCCAGAAGTCTCTTGGGAGTTTCTGCTACAAAATTGGACATGTAGAAATCCTGGAGAAACACAAAAAAAATCCTTGAATTATACTTGGAGAAATTTTGCAATGGAAATAGAAAAATATTTCTGTAAACAAGGGATGTAGACTAGCCCTAAAGGGCGGTCTGCAATATGATCCCAGGTTTGATATTACTGATCACTCTGCCAGGGCTCAGCTACTTGCATGACAAGCTAAGGCAAGATAACTCACTGTTTCTCTCCATTCCCACTGAAATAGTGATAGATATGAGATACCCTCCTGCCTGATTTGAAGTGACCTGGGGTGAAAATTTATGGCCCAGTTCAGGTGGAGCAGGACTTGACCATAGTTTTCTGACATGTCATGCCTGTGTTCTCATCAGGAGGCCGCAGAATCTTGATAACCTACCCTCTTCATTTCTATAGGGATGTTTTAAAAGCTCTTGCATTCCTCAGAAATGCATTAGAGCATTCTACAGTTTGCTGCTATGAAGGCTGAGTTAGAGAGAACATCCAGATTGTGAGTCTAGATGGTGGATAATTTCCTATATCCTATATTCACATCTGATTGCTCCCAAAGTTCTCCATGTGAGCTTCATGATCTAAATTAGAGGTAGGCAATGAAATAACTAATTTTTAGGAAATCAAACCAAGCAAATTCTTCAGTTCCAGTTCAAGTTCAGCTGTGGCTGAAGCTGTTGTGGTTCAGTTTTAGTCCTGGCTAATAACAGTTCATTAACATATATTTTATTAAACTAGGTTTGAACTGGATCACGGTAGAAAATGCATCATTAACATTAACATTAATACAGAGTTGCATAATGAGCATGGAATTAAAAATGTGACTTCATCTAGGGGAAAGATTATATACTGAAGTATATTTAACCTGAAGTACTACTACCTACTTAACCTGCTGGAGCCTGGTTACCATTTGCCTTTCCAGTGCTGCACCATCACTTCTCTCCAAGTTTCTCAGACTTTCTAAGGGCCGGACAGAAGACATTGTGCCATGTTGCACTAGAAATAAGAGTGATTCCTCCGTGGTAACTGGAAACTGAGGGAGAGTGGATGGAAAAACTAACACCCACCAAGACCGTGACTTCTGTTTCTTCTAGTAAGTCCTGTGCAGACGTGCATAAGACAGAAGTATGGAGGTGCATACATACATACGTGTGGTCATGACATGTCTGCAAGGGACCTCCATCAGTGGAATTTCTGGAAGGTATCTCAGAGATGAGCCCTTGCAGGCACTTATGGGATGTTGTTAGTTACACAGCTCTTCACCCTGTGATACAGGAATGAAGAGTATGGTTGTCACAACTACAAAAGAGTTTAGTAGACTTCACTTTAACAATGAAGAGTCTTCAGAGTGAAAATGACCTTGAAATAATTTGCAGAATAGCATGATATGGTATAGAATGGCGGGCTTGTGCTGTACATGTGATGGCATCTACTGGGGAACAAAACTTATTTTGTGATGTTCTAGTTTCGTTCAGGTTCTCCCAGGGAACAGAGCTTTTTGTTCAAACCATTATTCTCATCCAGAACTGAAAACATTAATTTTTTTTTACCATCTAGTTCTAATCAGGGTTTAACAAAGGCTGCAAAAGAATAGCTCAGATTCAGTAGTGATTTAAGACAGGTGGGGGAGGCTTGAAACAGGTGCTATGGTTCTTCAGTTTGTCAAGCTCAATCAGTTAAAAATCTTTGTTCCCTTGCCAAACTGTAGCTCTGGGATTTATTGCTTACCTTGTTGTCACAAGAAGAGCACTAGTGTCCTGTAAATGATATGGTGCCTGGCCCTGTTGTAGAGGTTGGGTACAACTGTTAGAAGGAAAATAAATAACAGTAAACTCAAATACAGTAAATAGAATATCTGTAATTTCACTTCTAAGGCCTGATTAAAGAAGATCCAATTTTGCGACATAGCTTTGAGCAAAGAATGACTCTGTTTAAATCAAAGATGCTGATCACCACACTTGTAATACAAAATAGTATATTTGATGTCATTAAACAAATAGAATCCTGAGTCCTATTTGGACCATAAGTTGTGAGGCCCAGGCTATAGTCCTACATCATCAACTTCTTTGATTCTTATTTGTAAATACCAAACAATTCTGTCTCTGTTCTGTACCTTCCCTGCCTGGTACCCATTCTTAAATAATGAGGGTTTCAGTTTTAAATTATTAACTTGTAAATGTAAAAAAAAGATTTAAGGACAAATCAGATTTAAGGACCAGAATATATGCACCTGGTTAAGATGGAAAATGGCAGAAAGAACAACAACAAAAAATGATGAATTTCTAAAATTATTAAAATGGTTAAAAATTGTATTTTCTCTTCAGATCCTCAGCTGTCAAATTCTGTCTCTCCTTGCTGGGACTTGCATGGAGAACGTGTCTTTTAGCTCAGCAAAAATTGAGTTTAATGTTTAATAATTTTAACCTTCTGAGTCCCAATATTATTATATGCTTTTGTAAATTCTTTGTGAATAAGTTATTAACGACAGCTGACTTCTTTTTATGAAATTCTTAGCATAGAAGAAAAATCTGGAATAAGGAACTTGTATACAAAACAAAAATCCATTCCCAGATATGACTTGTCCCTTATTTCAAAGTCATGTAATCAAGAAAGGAAGAAACCACAACATGCAAAAATTTCTGTGGGATTTCCAGATAAATTATATTCTGTATTACTTTGTGCTTGTGGCCTCTTGTTTGGAAGCTTTGTCACTTTTACTCTGAATGAGACTGCATCAGTGCTTCTTAGGGACCTGACATCCTGGGCCACATTTTTAGTATTTGTGCTCACCTCCACTCTTGGATGGGTGGCTTTGGAGTAGCTGAAGAATCAGAATCTTTGGTTTCCTTCTCCTCAATCCATTTATGACTCCTTTCTGTCTGAGAAAATCTCTCAGCACTTTCCTTCTTTCTGATGAAAAACAGAAAAATTCACAGAAGTAGCTGGACTAGATGAAAATGATAGTATTCAAAATGTCGTTTCCCTCTCCTCCCACCTCCCCCAAGTAATTTAGCCGGGGAGAAGCATGCATGCAGCCAGAGAGAAACTACACGTGTAATTTTCCCTCATGTCTAAAGAACATTGTCTATAAAAAAAGTAATCCCAGGGAAAAAATGACAAAACTTCTTGTTTGAGGACTAAATCCATCTCGCTTAGGGCAGACATTCTCCATATTATCCTACCATGCTTTTCCTTGTATAATTCTAATGGATCCATATAATAAACTTGACAGACTAGTCAGCATTCTAATTCAATCTGCCCAACACTTATTCTCATTTTATTTACACTCATCTCATCCTAGTGTTATTCCACCAATAGCAGATGAATTAGCTGTGAATTTCATTAAGATTTATATTTACTCATAGGAGGTTTTGTCTGATATTGAATTTTTATGGAGTATCAGAATGGTTTGCTGAAACAGAGTTTGAGTGATTCTTTTTGGCCTTGCTGAAGTAGAGAAGTACTATTGACTTCAGTGGGGAAAAATGTGAGCTAGGTAAGCATGTTTTGTGTCACTAAATGCTGAATACCTTTACGTACAGAATTACTAAAATTTTTAGTCTAGAGAGTTAGTTTTAAGCTTGGCTAAATATGTTATTGCTTCCTTTTGTTAGTGTAATGTCTAAATTTCATGAATATGCAGTTTTGCTTAATGCCTATGTAATACACTGCTAATTGCCTTTATGTGTGGGATAGTAATTTTTCAGACTCAAGTTTTAACTTTTTTTTCCTTTTATTCAGTAAATTAAAAAAAAAGTAAAAAAAAAAAAAATCCACTTTCTTCAGTATTGAGAAAAATTGAAATTCAGGGGGATATCCTTGCCATCAATTTTAGGTTACTCAGGCATCTAATTAATAGACTCTAATGTGACTCAAAGCATCAAAATTTAAGTCCTAATGTAGTTTGTGGAATCAGTTAAGTGCATCCAGAAGTTGATTTAGAGCATTTAAGTTATATCAGAAGGCAAAGCACCTTATATGACTTGCATAAGTCCCAGTAATTTTATGTAAAGATACTCACAGTTTAAAACTAGATAGTTTTTTTTTACTCAATTTCTTAAGCCAATCTTTAAATTAAAAGTAACCAAACACTTTGTATTATGAAGAAGCGATTCTGTTCTTTGAGCTTGAGGAACCAATAAACTAGCACTTTCTACAGCAATGTAAATTATTTACATTTAATTGGCTTTTTGTATTTTGAAAGCCATACATTATCTTAATTTTACTTTCCTATTTTCCATCTATCATAAGAGCTTCCTAATACATGATGATTTAGCAACTTTTTTTAAAAGCAAGAACACTGCACTGATCAAAGTAAGTTATTAAGAATTCAACAGAAGGAAAACATCTAGGAAATACAACTATGTTTTAAAAAAAATACAGCATTTTAATCTTGATTTGAGAATTCTGGTATTGAGAGGAAAAAGAATTTAGGTAGTCTCCAATACCTTTTGCGGAACATTTAATAACCATCGATGTTTTATTGAAATGTAAAGGCCTGAAGGAGCTTAAACAAAAATATTTTCCATGTGAAAATCTTTTGCACTTCTGACTGTGTTTAAACTGGAGGCAGATAAAAAATAAAAGGTTTGTTTATAATATTCTTTGATTTATAACAGTATTTTTGTATTCTGTATTAATGGTTTCAAAATCTATATTAGAAAAGAGAATAAGTGGACAAGTGAAAACTTGATAAAAATTATAATAAAAATGCTTTTTTAAAGATTCTGCATTAAAGAAAATAAAATTCTACCCAACAGTTGGGTTTTGACACTTCATATTTCCCAGTAGGTGACAGAAAACAAAACCCTCTTGGGATCTCTTAAATGACACTGAGTATCTCAAGAATAGAAGTAAACAAACAAAGGAAACCACTTCCCTCCAAGAAAACATTTCAAAATTGCATAATCAATGGTATGCTAATCAAGGATTGTGAAAATAGTTTGCAGTGAGCTAATGTAACAGGAAAAAAGCCATAATTATTTGAATAATAAATACATTAATGAAATCTGGGGTTTCCCTCTAAGTAGTGTTTTATTTTGGTTGTGTTTCTCCATTTCATCTCACCTCTATTTGGAAATTATAATTGATGGATCTATACTAGGGGACTGGCAGTGTTAATGTCATCAGAATTGGACCCTCTGACATGAAGTATTCAATTAGCACTGAGAATGAAATTATTACTATTATTGCTGCTTTGAACCTAAGCTAAAATAATCTGAAATACTTTGGAAATGTTGACAGAAAGTAGTGGCAACAAACTTCCAATTTCTGAATCCATTGCAACACTTAAAATCAAATCCATATATGGGGCTTATTGTGGGCAGACAAAAGTAAGCTTATTGTTTTTTGTATTAATTGGAAACCACATGAACTTAGTGTGCTGTTGAGCCCAAACTGACGCAATGTACCTTGACTCTGAAGAGGGCTTACTGTCTTAGAATCCATATCACATTAATTGCATTTTCATAGGTCCTGTGTGGGAAGAATGAGGCACTTTTTTATAATCACTGGTGTTTCTAGAAAGAGTTTTATAATGCTGCTGACATTCATGTGTGAAAAACAATGGCTAGAACAGGGCTGTAAGTGGGAGGAAGGGGGTTGAAGTGAAAGACAGAAGTGTGAACACAGTGTTATGCTCTTGGGTCTGATGTCTCATAGATGATGCTGCCTCTGTATGAAGGCAAGATACTCCAGGTCAGACAGCAGCACCTGATCGAAACTACTCCAGAGTTCCCTCAGGAGCAAAGAAGGAATGTCTTGCCATTTAGTGAGTTCACATGATCATACTCAGAACAGCAATTTTTTTTGTTTTGGTTTGGGGTTTTTTTTGTTGGTTTTTGGTGTTTTTTTTTTTTTTTTTTTCTTTAAGATGGAGGAGTTATGATCAATTGCTGCCCACTGATCCAGTTCATGTTCTGGATAGATAGGGAAAAAACCCTCTTTAGCCCACAGCTATGTCTGTGAATCATTCATATCTGATGGTATAACCTTTGTCTTTAGTTGCAGTTCTTCCTAATATGGTGATTGTAAGACTTGGCAATGTTTTTTGACTGTAGCACCCTGGAAAATGAGAATCCTCCTGACTCTTCTCGCATGTTTTAGATAGTCTGAGATGCTTACCTACTACCATGTCGGCCTCCAGCTGAGTCACTAAACAATGATCTAAGATTCCATGACTTCTTTGCAAGCTTCCAGTCACTTACATTTACATCACATTTATAGTGAGACCAAGAATCCCCAGATATCTTGATTTAGATTGTAAGTTCCCCATACTGAACTGTCATAATTTCAATAAATAACAAGGTTTAACAGCTCTGGAAATCAGACTACATACATGTAGGCACCAGAAAGTTTAGTTAAAGTCTGAATTCCAGCTAGAGGCAGGACAATCTTTTTATCTGCATCGGTAAACAGCACTGGGCAGTACCTACAGATGTGGTAATTCTCAATCACTTCTTTAAATGAAGATATTTTACTAAACTTCAAACTACAGCTGAAATAGAACTGTAGTGCAAAAACACTGGGTGAGATATGTCAAGATATTTCATCTAAGATGCCATGGCACATAATGATAACAGTAACACCTGCCCATAAAGTCCTTGCTCATGTGGCTGTTACTTTCACATCTGCACGTTTAATCTTTGTCAGTGAAGGGCTCACAAGATCTTAAGCAAGACTTTAATTTTTACCCCCCCCCCCCGCCCCCGATGGCTAAACTGATGAATGCACTAATTGTGTGGATTGAGGGGGATTCCTAATTCATGCTCTAGAGGATTTTTTCTTTGTTTCTTTGCTTTGGTTTCAACAGTACCTTGTTCTGCAAAATGTCTGTGTTTGGGAAGAGGTCGTTTAGAACAAAACAGACTGGCTAAGAAACATGCAGGTGAAATAGTCTTGCTATTTTAAGCAAAGCTGTGCAAAAATGTTGAAGAGCAGATGAGGCTGGGACAGAAGTTGAAGGTTGTTTAGTGGAAAGTTAGTACAAAGCTTACAGCAAAAAGGCAGAAGAATCCTATCTCCAGCTGAAATGGCAGGGATTATTTAGGGTAGGCTGAACGTTGAATACCAATGTGCAAATTTGTCAAAGATATGAATAGTTAATTGGAAGCCTATCTGAATCTTTGAAAGGTTTGAAGAAATGTCTGTCCTTGGTAATATTTTGTCAACCTTTCTGCAGCACTGATGTCATTCACACAATATGTTTGCTCCCAGTGCACACAAGAAACAGTTACATGACTAAGAACCACTACACCAATTCTACTCAGTTCAGCGTGTTCTGGAGCGGGGGAGAAAAAAAAAAAGCTTATTTCCGACAGTACCTCAGCAGCATAACTGGAACACACATGTTATACAGTAAAATTTATGAACATAAATAATGTTGTATACAGGAATAACACTACTAAAATCAACATGGCTGCATAATGTGAACTACAGACAGTTTCTGGCACCAAAATCTGTCCTTTCAGGCAGCCTGCACTTAAGACTGAAATTAGATTACTGCAAACCTGATCATTACTTGTATTTGGGGACATAGGTCTTCTTTCAGAAATCAGTATAAGGCAGGCCTTTGAGAAGACCCAGTCATTTTTTTTCAGCCTGAACTTAGTGCTGTAGAAGTAAAGGGCTTTGCTAGAGAATGCGCAGCGTTGGGTTTGTGAACTCTGAGGTAAGCATCAGGAATACCCATTGTTTCTTCTTTTAAGTATGACCATGTATATGCCAGCCCAGCCCTGTGGATTTTCCTTGAGTGAGCAAAGCTGGCAGGTGGCTGCTTTGCCCTTCAGGCTTCCCTACAAAATGCATTCATGCATTTTGTGACGCCTCCGATATTTAAAGCGAAGTACATGTTTAAAGCGTGATGTGGGATCGGAGCTGCGGCGCAGTGCCAGTGCTCTGAAATGCTCTGCCGCGGAGCAAAACTGTTATCAATTGTCCAAATCGTGGTTAAACCGTATTCAGACATGTGTCGTGACGTTGCAAAAATGTTACTTTTGGAGTTCAGAATTTTAATTGCCTTTTTTTTTAAACTGCATCTTGTATTTGGTTTGTGCCTTTTGTGGTTGTCTTCTATTCCTTTCTCATTCATGTTCCTGATTCCCTCTAAAGTGTGTGTATGAGGGAGGGAGAGGAACAGACTTTTAAAAGTACTTAAGGGATGAATGGGGAGGAGTAAAATGTAAACAGGGTTTGTTGTCGTTGTTTTGTGTTTGTTTATTTTTTTTCTTCACAAGCAGAACAAAACTGCCAGGTAGTCTCTCTGTATTTGGCACTCAGATAATTCAGCTAGCTGTAATTAACTCGCACCACTTGTTGCCTTCAGACACAAAGGCATCATGATTCTGATGAAGACTGCGTGCCTTTGGTTGTGGTATTTGTTTGGCATAAGCTAAGCTCCAGTAAGGGAGTTGTAAAGATTGCTTTCTGCCTAGAATGAAATAAAAGTTTGTGGCAGGTGATGCAAAAACTGAAAGGAATGTGATGGTGATTTAGAAGTAGCTGTCCAAGATAAAAACACCTTCTGGGTAGCTTCCATGCTCTAGGGAATGCAATGCGAAGTATGGCATGGGGAGAGTGTCTGAGAAAGCAATGTTCCCCCAGATACTTCGAGAGTGCACATCTCTTCTGGGCTGGCTGCTTCTCCATATATTTGTTTCTTGCCTGTTAAAAGTCTTAACGGCAATGCGATGTTGTTTCTTGCCTATTAGAAGTCCTATAAGCAATGTGATGTTGGAAGCCAGCTGCATCATATCTCACCGTCTCAATCTTCTGAACTTCAATTTTGACAGCAATAAATTCAGAAAAAATATATTAAGTATTTTTGAATTAGTGGTTGTTTTTCTTTAATTTAAATTATTAACTTGTGGCACCTAGTATTCCACTTGTGCTGGGTTTTGTGGGTTTATTTTAAAAAGAAAAAGGAAAAGGCATAGCTGTGCAGGTACATAAAATCACAGGTGAAGGCCTGTGATGCTGTGGGAGTAGGACTTAAAGGTTGTAGGGAATGGAGGTACTAAGGCAAGTTTCAGAAACTTCCTTCTCCAACTCTGGACTAACTTTGTGGTCCCCAAAGCACCTGCATCTTCCGCAGTGCTGCATTTGTATTTTGCTTAAGCTCCATGTGTCAGAGATTATGGGGAATTTAAATTAAAAAAAAAAAAAAAAACAAACAGCAGTAATAGTTTCCTTTCATTCCTGTAGAGCTGGTAACTAATTTCCACTTAATGTGTGAATGTTAGAGGTCAGATGTGTGTAAAGAGGCATGAGTATCAGTGAATACTCAGTGCAAATATATACATAGCCTGAAATCCCAGCCAAGTCAGAGCCAGCTTTTAATCCTTCAGGTAGAATACATGATATTTTACATTTTGTGCGTGAGCAGTATGTCTGTGCTTCATGTACAGTAAACATACCAGGGTAGGGTCCTTTTTCAAAGTGAAAAGCCTCGCTTGAGTATTTCCGAA
Source organism: Haliaeetus leucocephalus (assembly GCF_000737465.1). Classification (NCBI taxonomy): domain Eukaryota; kingdom Metazoa; phylum Chordata; class Aves; order Accipitriformes; family Accipitridae; genus Haliaeetus; species Haliaeetus leucocephalus. The sequence continues at coordinate 493,857 of NW_010972574.1, forward strand.
TGGTATTTTTCCTATTTACCTTGTGCTGTGTATCTGTTGCAGGTTACTTTTAATGTTATACTTAGAAAAGGATATCAAGAAGTAAAAGGCTATTCAAAACCAAACTTGATAAATTCTGCAGCCACACACTGGGGGAGGTAACTAGATTAATAAGAAATTAACTAATTCTTTTGCCTGAATGCATGGTGGTAGGGTTAGTTGATAGCCTGCGTTGTGTAGTGCGTACCATTTACTGTTTTCAGTTGCTTCAGTGTGTGACTTAAAAATGGAGGGTCTTCATAAATAACAAATAATGTGCATTCTATGTGCACTATTCTGTAAAAAAAAAGGTATTTTTTTCTCTTTCGGCTGTCCAAAAGGATATTCCGTAGTGTCAGCTTTAGCATATGTGGTTGATAGATAACGATGGCCCAAATTCTGCAGGGTTAAAGTACTACATGTTTTTCACAGAATATAATTAGCTATTAACACAAAAGTGTTTAGCTTGGAAAGACAAGTTATTGACAGGAAAATGCACGTATGAAACAAGCAGTAATGTTTATCTGGCAAATTTTGTTTTTATAATTAAACCATCTGGTGTATCTAGTAAGATTATATAAATATCAGTGTATAGCTGTCCTAGAAATACATGTTTACAAAATACCTGTGGTACTTATTAGTAGAAAGTTCTCAAGAAATGAAGATGTAGCAGGAAGAGTCTTGCAGAAATTATTTCCAGAGTGGATATAGCACTTTGAAGTTCATAGGTAACAAAAAGTATCTATGCAGTGAGGTATCTACAGGTAGTCTGATTATTGGTCACCTCATCAAAAACCAGTCACAGGAGTAAGTGCAGGTAGGCAATGAGTGACAACACCTCCTCTGTGAATGACCTATCTGTTACCTGTAACAGTTGCACATAAGCTGTTAAAACACCAAACTTCTCCCCTTTATGTATTTGAGTCTGTGCCAATTTTTTTTTAATTTAAAGAGAATTGTATCAGTGTTGTACTGAGCTCTAATGCAAGGGTGAAACTAGCAAGCAGAAAATCACGAGTCATACAGAGAAGTCTAGGATGCCAGTTATATGATACGATGCGAACAGAACAGCAATAATTTATACACCCTCAGTATTTTTAATCTGTTTCAAAATGATTACTGAAACGTTGTAATATTCAAGCAAAGTAGATATTATTACTCATTTCATTCTTGCCTACAAGAAACTTTTCTGATCTTGCGATGCAGAAATTCTGGTATCTTTGGGAGCTGAACTCTGGATTTCTCACTCAGCAGTAAGTTTTAGATCACACTTAATCCAACTTTGCTTTCTACTGAATCTTCTGTTGTAATGAATGCATACCAAGCAACATGAATGTGAATTCAGTATACAATGCTGCCAAAATCAAATTCTTTACTACCTTGTGTTTGTAACTGGGCTTGCACATACATTTCATTCATTCTGACTCTGGTGATTATAACAGGTTAAAAAAAGAAAAGGCACAAAATTGCTATGATGGTGAAGAATCAGACCATGTTTATTCGTTGATATAAATAGCTAGTTTGAAGATGAGCTTCAAAACTCAGAGGCTATCATGAAGTATAAACAAAGCTCTTTGTGATGTTTAAGTAGGTGTGATAATTCTGCCTACATTCTATATAATATCATACAAACTTGGGGGATTTACGTGGGTGTTCTTAGATTACTGACATTCTACAGAAGCTCATTACTTGAATGCGCTTTCTGAATAGGAGATTTGAACAATGCCCACTGTGCTCCCACAATATACATGGTACCTAATGTTGAACTTAGATGCTGTTTTAATGAGAAATAATAACGAGCAGTTGAAGATAAATTGCTTTCATTATAATCTAACATTTAAGAAACATAACATTTTACTTTTCATCTTAGAAATGTGATATTATCAACTAGAAGCAGAAAAGAGCTCACTTGAATAATATAATTTTGATGTTCAGGTCTTAGTACTTAAAAAAAAATAAAAATTAAAAAAGGCCCCACCAATAAAATTCTTTTGTAAGAACAGTGTTGTAATGTGTCCTGTCATATGAGAGGGACAGTTCTTTTTTGTCATTGGAGATATTTCAAGAGGATCTCTGGTTTCAGATACTGCAAGAAGCTAAAACTCAATAGCTGCTGTTTGTCATTCTGAGGATTTACCATCTGGCAAAGTAATGACTGTTTATGGCCATTATCGATTGAACTTGACCAGCAGATTTTTCAAGAAATCTAGTATCAAGCTCAGATTCAACCTACTTTTGAATCCTGATGATTGCATTCTACATCCTTAAATTTGTCTGGCACTTTTCTGTTGTTGTACTGAACTGGTAAAAAATACAGTAAAACACCTAACTCCCTTCTCCTCCCCCCAGAAAACAACCCAACCAAACAATCCCCCAAACCATCAAACCCTGCATTGTTCCATCTTTGAGAGAGTTATACTTTGGCTTTCTGTATTGGGTTTGCGTGGCAAGGTTTTGGTAGTGGGGGGCTACAGGGGTGGCTTCTGTGAGAAGCTGCTAGAGGCTTCCCCCATGTCCAACAGAGCCAATGCCAGCCGGCTCCTAGACGGACCCACTACTGGCCAAGGCTGAGCCCATCAGGGATGGTGGTAGTGCCTCTGGATGACATATTTAAGAAGGGGGAAAAATTGCTGCACAACAGGAACTGCAGGCAGAGAGAGGAGTGAGAACATGTGAGAGAAAGAACCCTGCAGCCCCCCAGGTCAGTGCAGAAGGAGGAAGATGAGATGCTCCAGGCGCCAGAGCAGAGATTCCCCTGCAGCCTGTGGGGAAGACCACGGTGGAGCAGATCTCCACCTGCAGCCTGGGGAGGACCCCATGCCGGAGCAGGTGGGTTCCCGAAGGAGGCTGTGACCCCGTGGGAAGCCCATGCTGGAGCAGGCTCCTGGCAGGACCTGTGGCCCTGTGGAGAGAGGAGCCCACGCTGGAGCAGGTTTTCTGGCAGGACTAGTGACCCTGCGGGTGACCCACACTGGAGCAGTCTGTGCCTGAAGGACTGCAGCCTGAGGAAGGGACCCACGCTGGAGCAGTTTGTGAAGAACTGCAGCCTGTGGGAAGGACCCAGGTTGGAGAAGTTCGTGAAGGACTGTCTCCCATGGGAGGGAGCCCAGGCTGGAGCAGGGGAAGAGTGAGGAGTCCTCTCCCTGCGGAGGATGAAGTGGCAGAGACAAGGTATGAGGAACTGACCCCAACCCCCATTCCCCGTCCCCCTGCGCCACTGGTGGGGGTGTGAGGGGGGTAGGTCGAGAATCTGGGAGTGAAGCTGTGCCTGGGAAGAAGGGAGGGGTGGGGGGAAGGTGTACTAAGGTTTGGTTTTATTTCTCACTACCCTACTCCAATTTTGATTGGTAATAAATTAAATTAATTTTTCTCAAGTCGAGTCTTTGCCTATGACAGTAATTGCTAAGTGATCTCTCCTGTCCTTATCTTGACCCACGAGCCTTTTGTTATATTTTCTCTCCCTTGTCCAGCTGAGGAGGGGAGTGATAGAGCAGCTTTGGTGGGTACCTGGTATCCAGCCAGGGTCAACCCACTACACTTTCCATAAAAAGACTTTTCTACACACATAACTGAGGGACCTTTTTGATGAAGGTCTTTTTATGATTCTTCAAGGTGAAAACAACTGTATAAATATAGTTTTAGGCCTTCACCACCTTAACCTTCCAAAAACCATCCAAACCTTTTATTCTGTACTTCATTTGTTGACCTTCGGCTTCTGTTTTTCCCACTTGAGAAATCAGTTCATTATGGTCCATCTGTCATCACTTCGGAAAGAGATGATGGCTTGACCCACAAGAATCACTTGTGCATCGTGTTCCTGATCGTTGTGTGTCTAGCATGCCTGTTTATCGTGGGATCTGCCACTATGACTTAGCTTTTTGCTTCCTGACTTATTTATCTTTTTGGGGATATGTGTTTGAAAAGGTATCAGCTTTTGAATATGCTGATGGAGTAATACTACTGATTTACTTTCCTTTGAGTAGTGATATTGAAGAACCTTCCAAAGAAAATTATACCTTATGCCGTTCTTTGTCATTTACAATACATTTGAAGACAAGTAAACAAGCCCCGATAAAAAATTAAAATCTTCCTCACAGCACTTTTATGTTGATTTTTAATTATGAAGTGTGGCTTGTAAAACTGGAATTAGAACCAGCTTTCTCCAGTATTAGCAGGACAGCTCTTTGCATCAGGAATTCCCAAACTGCAGGTTTTTTGCCACTTATAGCCAATGAAGTATCTTGTGGGTGCCACAAAGGAGCATTTGCACAGCAGCAGTTCTCAGCAGAGCATGCTGATCGTCAGGGCTGTAACAGCTGCGATTTTTCTTCCAGCTGCTTGGAGAGCTGGAGCTTTCTGCAAATGAGATGCCAGAAAACCCCTCAGCTGTACACTCTTGATCCCGAACCCTTCCCAGACCAAGACATAGTATTGGTATTAGTTATGTATTCGCTTTTGCCACTGGTCCACTAGTGCCATTTAAGTGACCGAGTTGGATATAACAGGCGAGAAGCAAAGAAGGGACCATATGGTGAAATGCAGCTAAATAAAATAAGGCATGGCACACCACCTCTGTGAAAAGAATTTTTGCCAGTGAGATGGGATTTGTGATCCCCTACATGATATCTCATCTTTCAGTGGCTTTCTGTGTTAGGAAGGATACTTCAGAAAAAGTCTACTGGCTTTGACTGTTGCTAGAATACACCTCTTATGAGAGATTCTGAAAATCTTGCTTTTACTCTTTAATTAAAGATGGAGAGTGAGGGAGGTGCTGTAGAATATTTGGCACTGAGGAGACTGAAAGGCTTGTTCCAAATACTAAGGTTCTTATCAGTGTAACTGAAGGTAGGACTTCCCATTAAAAAAAACCCAAACCCGAACAAAACCCCAAAAACCAAACACAAAAAGCCAAACTAAACAACCCCAAACACTTTAGAATCAGAAATTATTTATTTTCACAATTTGAGCTCCAGAGCGAGCTCCAGTTGATTTGGTTCCTCAGAGAATTGTGCAGAGAGAACATGAACCATATACTGACAGAAGTTGTAATAATGCATATAATAGTTGAGAGTAAGGCAAAGGAATGAAGAGAAAACAACATCAAAATTAAACAGCTTAAGGAATAGGCAGAGAAACAGGAGAAAATAAGGATAGTCCTAAATGGAGGCACATGCACTTACTGTGAAGATTCAGGTCTTCGATAAAAAAATGTGCCTGTTTCTACAACAGTAACTTAAGAAAAAAATGCTCTGCAAGGTGTCACTTACATGTTTCCCTTCAGTATTTTTTATTATATTGTTTTGTGGGTTTTGGTTACTGGAGCAGGAGACTAGAAGCAACAAATCATCAGGATAGGATGTTTTCATGGGATATTTTGAATGTTCATAAGAAGTACCTTAACATTTCTGTGGGAAAGACTTACACTTCAGCTAAACAACTGCACTTTTTTGACCTTATCTGGAATAACTGTCTATAGTCAATCAAAATTATTACATTAATGACTGTAGCTCATATATACACATAAAGAAATAAAGTAAAATGTCCATAATACAGATCACACTGGGTATGCCTTCTCTATCACCAAGTACAGAAATTTAAAATGGGTACTACTTGCAGAATTTTTTAGAAAATGAAAGATGCAGTGCACAAAAAAATTAAGAAAAATCAATCTTGTGTTAAATACGAGTTGGTTTTTTTCATCACTGTCCTGTGAAATACTACAAACAAAATCCCCCTTCAAAAATACTAAAATGCTACAAAAGATTTCATAGTTACAAGAGAGAATATTTTGTTATTATGAAGCTGTTTATTCAAGTAAACTAGAGAATTAGGTCACAAAGTAGAAGTTATGTGTCTCCATCCTTTGGACATGCTTTGCTCTTGAAAGTGCTACCATTTACATCTACATTTGCAAGTTTAGGGTATCTTTTCCTTGGAAGCAAGTTGAAGATGATGAATCTAGCTGAACATTTATGCACCATCAAGCAACAGGACCGACATAAATTATCATATATTCATTAAGTAAATTAAACATGACACCTTCAGGGCTGTGACTTGAAAGTGCTATAATGCAAATGAGATAGATACAAAGAAAGTTAGTGGGAGAAGAGCAACAAATGCTCTGCACAGAAATAAAGTACCTCTGTCGTACGGCGTAGAAGGTAGGTGACTTCAAAAATTCCATTAGAAGCCTCTCTGACTCTTCAGACAATTATTTTTTTAAATCATGCTCCACCTAACTGGAGACTAAGCATGAAGACTACTCCAAACTTTTGTTTAGAAAAACTTTCATTATGGCTTCAGATCTACAAGTTGTTTTCTGGACTGTTACACAAAAAGTGGCTGTTGCCAGGGAAGTGTTGGCCAAAGCACTTTCAGCAAAAAATGTAAATGCAAAACAATTTCACGAACTCTGGAGGGATTTGTCCCTGGGATGTAATAGAAATATAACAACCCACAACCCTTGCCTAAAAGGAAAAACTAAAAAACTTGGAGAGGGGGTAAATCAACTTCTTCCCTTCTTTTAAAATAATCATATATGTTTATATTAAAGAGTTTTGCCAGCTGCTCGAATTAAATTGCCAGTCTAGTCTTCTCTGTAAGATTTGCTTCCTGAAATCAGTTTAAAATTTTACTTTGCTTTAAAAACAAACAAACAAAAATTAACAACCAACTCTAAAAGGTAAGTTTCTGGATTTGTGCTTGCAAAGACGAGTGTCAGATTGCCATCTGATAGAGAAAAGAAATGCTATATTTATTGTTTTCAACTTGTGATGTCCCTATGCTTCTTGGAGGAGACTAATGTGATTTGTTTGTTTGCTTTTTAATGTATAGGACAATATATACAAAATGGACAAGAACAAAATGGAAAGACAGTTCCTTTTGCTAAAACTTATTGGTACCTTAGGACATAGCTTCAATGATCATGAAAGTGCCCCAGAAACACCTGAGTTAGTGCTGACTTAGTTCAGGAAGTACGTGTAGTTGCACGATTATGGTTCTGCATCTAAATTTACCTTCCTAGCTGAGATTTTACTTACTTGATTGGTGCAACAGTAGTGTCTATATACTTCTGACACCTAAGGCAAGGAGCGTCCTTAGGATTTACTAGTAAATCTTATTTTACCAGCTGTTTAAAGCTTGCTCAAAAGTTTTTGCACTTAGATTATGCACTTAAAAGCACAACTCCCCATTGGAGTGCATGGGTCATAAAATCCAGCATCTGCAATTGTAAGCAGTCAAATCATATAATCCCTTTCATAAATATTGTGCATGTGGGGAAGGGGAGATTTATGAAGAGTCAATGCATGAGTGGAGTGATTCACTGTATCTGCTGCCAATTGTCCTATGGAGCTGGCAAGAAAATTGGGTATCAAAACTTGGATTTTGTCCTTTAGTTGTCATGTTAACGTGTCGGAATTTTCTAGCAAAGTCATTGCTGTCGGGGTGACAGTTATTATAGTGTGTTTTGTAATGGGAATCTAGATATGCTTTCTGAGATATTTTTATGAGTTTCTGCTTCCTTTTATAAATTTCTGTCTTGGTGTGCTATCGAGGTGTGCTATCAAGGTATGTTATCAACTGCTTGAAATATTTGCTTGCTTAAGGTCTGACTACAAAACAAACACTCACATCCACTGTTGTTTCTGGCAGGAATCTGACTAAATTGATTAGGATACACATCAGCAGACATGTTATCCTATATGGAGTCACTTTTACACAAAGAGCCTTTTATACCATACTCTGTGCCTGAGAATTAAGAAATGTAGTTAATCTCTCCCTGAGTGGCTGTAAAAATAATTAACTTTAGATTGTGTAAAATAGAAAGGATTTTGAAAAGCCACAGGAGGTTATTAGCCAGTGTTATTTTAAAATTATTTTCCATTTCAGTTTGGGATGAAGGCTCTATTTGCAATGTCATTTAATAAGGCAGAATGCTTTCTTTTTGACACATGGTGACAGAGTGTGGGAAATTGAACAAGACTGGCAGGTCCCTGAGAAATGACAATGGGGATTTGTGTAAATGAAGATGATTATGCTGCGAACTTGTGTCAATGAAAACAAGATATATTTAAAATCAATTTCCAATGGACATAACTAGTTCTTTAACCTGAAAAAGATCTCATTTTTGGATGGAAGATTAGCTTGCAATAAAAATTTATATGTTAAATTGCAGGCTAAAGAATTTCGTCAAATTATTGGGTTTTTTCTTTTAAAGATAAATGTAAGTAGCCATTTCTGGCTTCACATGCTAAGTTTTTCTAATATACAGATCCTGGATATCACTTTGAACTCACTGAACACATCATAACTGAAACTTTGCATTCTCTATTATGTGTGCATTGGAAGACTCAGTTTTTAGAAATTATAGGCATCTTTCAAGATTGGTATGGCTTTGATCTCCAACTGTAAAGTATGGACATCAATGACCACAAAAGTTCACTGTTGCCTTTGGGTCTTTTATATTTATTTCATATATTGCAGATGAGTCACGCTTGCTTTGCCTGTGCTTCAGTAAAAAGAAGCTTTGTAACTAGTATGGTCAAGCTAAAGCCAGGTTAATAAAACTTTCTGAATATAAGAATCTATAGGATGGGGATGCACAGTGGATCAGCTACTGCTGCCTTCATTTCAAAATGTGGCTGTGGAAGAAGGTAATGCAGCCGTTATCTTTTAAGATAGCTAGCTAAGACACTCAATTCAGATAAGGGACACCAGGGTCTGTACCTGTTGGATTTTAGATCCGTTTGCACGTTTCCCAGGAGAGAGGTTGCATGGCAGCTGAAAGAGTCGTCATACCTATGACAGTTTAGGATGATGTCTATCTGTGCTTGCTGTTCATTTCTCACATTCATTTTGATCATTTACCCTATGACTAATAAACCAGATTCAGTTAGTGATTCTTTGGAGACATTGAAATATGAAGCTATCGGCGACATGTGCTTGAAATTATTCCAGAGCACATGGTCAGGGGTTATATGGATTAAAGATCACCCTGGAATGTCTGGAACTATAAGAACTCAATGTGTTTATCTTTTTCTCTGCTTCGGAAGGAAAAACTTGTGCTGCAAAGTAAGTACTACAGAATAAAACATGGTAGAGTTTCCCAAATAGATGGGGGATAGTGGGTGATCATGCATTTTTATTTAAATTTATTGCTCACAGGAGTTTTGATGATTATATAAAATCACCATCATCAGGAGAGATATAGATCATGACTTCTTTTAAAGTAAAAGTTAAAGTGCTTCTTACCAAAATGCATCTAACCTGTCCTGCTAGGAAGTTCATTAAATAATACAGTGTAATGTATTTGTGATCATTACTTCATAACAGACTCTTAGGTAATGCATGAAATCTGCTACAGAAGACAACACACGATCCCAATTGCTCATCTGCCACCTTAAGTTCTACATGCAGTGTGAAAGAAGACAGAATATGGGCATAAACATCTGATCTACTACTGGAAAATTTTATAGAGACTTAATAAGTACCTACGTCTTGAGAAATTTATAAAAATAGTCGCACATTATGAAAGGCAGTGTGGGGGAAGGGGATTGGGGAGTGTGAAAATGACATTAACTGAAGAGAGGGAATATCCCTCCTTTTTATTCCGTGCTTTTAGCCATCCATCAATATCAGTGCTGGCTTTACATAGTAACAGTGCTATTAATATTCATCACTGCATTGCTTTAAATTTGCAGATAAAATGAATTGGCTGGGAGAGACCAAAACCACCCCACAAGTACAGTTGTGCACTTCTTATTTCAATTACAGATCTGAAGAAAGCACTGGCATTGCATAGAGAAGAGCTTTTAAAAGCAAGTCCTACATATAGCTAATGGAAATGTTTGATGAATTTTTAAACATGGCATTTACTGCCTGAGGAGTGAATGGTGGGGAGATGATAGTGATTAGACAACAGTTTACTCTCCCATTTACTGGTGACATCAGACTGGGACCAAAAAATTTCCTGTGAAACTTTTGAAGACCAAAGACACTTATTACATGGGGATAATCAGCTTATGGGTTCATGAGTGAGAAGCAACTTTTGAGCAATTTCAGCTGCAGACAAAAAAACCCAAGAAAACAGCTAGAGAACGCTGATGATTGGCATTACCTCGTCGCCTTGTTATCCCCATACATGTTCAGCCCAATGACATCTTGTAACAGAGCAGGAGGACCATTGTTATATCTTTCTTATCAACTGCTCCCAAAGCTCCCCAGCTACATGGTAAAACACTGGAGTCATCATCAGACCATGAACACCCTCTGAGAAGTGAGATCCTCACCAGAAGACACTCACCAACTTTGGCTTTTCTGAAGTCTAGAGAGCCCAAACCCAGAGCCTCCAGATTCCGTGGTTCTTTAAGAAGGTAGTCCACGCTCCCTCTTCCCCTTCCATTCCTGCACCTGAGAATGGATTATATTAAGAATTAAATTAAATTGATTGATTCTAGGATTGGAATTTGGTTTGTGGGATATTGTTTTCATAGGCAATGCTTCAGTTTTAACTTGGCTGTCCCCCTGCTTGAGGGACACAGTATGTCAACATCTTATTCTGCCAGTACTGCCATTTTCAAGAAAACAGTGATGACCTTCGAAGGCACTTCTTGCTGGAGGAGTATAGGAAAATGCATCTGAAACAGCTAGCATATAAGTGCACAATTGAGCTGCCTGTTTGGCATCAAATCCCCAAATGGATACCCTTATTCCATACCTGGACACTTTCTGTCAATTAAAAATTAGATTAGTCCACTCTAATGGATGTGGGGTGTGGAGAGATACTGTGAAGGAGCTGTTCAGCAAGAAGTATGACACGCTTACAGTTTTGTTTCTTTTTACACGGGTGATTAGCCAGGAGGTTTCTGTTCACTTACATTTCCACTGAAAATCTGTACTTCAAAATCTGAAAATGCAGACTTCCCATAATGTCTTTCCATTTTAATCTGATGTCCTGTAAGACAAAGTTACTGCTGAACTTGTTATTGATTCTGTGTTGTCCTTGAATCAGATGTTTTCACAGTGCCAAAGAAGCAGAAACTGGATTATTTGGCCAGGAAAATACATTTCTGTAGAAATAACAGTGGTCAGAAAATTTGAAGTTAGTTAAGATGTAAGTTGACTGTAAAGCCAGGTTCCTAAGTACTGTTTTGTCTTATCACAAGACTGAATATATTTAAGGAAAAGAACTTTCTTTTCATAAAGGCAATGCATCTTATACACTCCTTTATATACTAAGGGTTAAAGAGTAAATTAAGAGTTAGGATTTTCATCCCTTTCTCCTCTTCTTCCGTATAAAAGATGGAGAAAGGTAGCAACAAATGTTTAGGTTCAGTTTCTGGAAAACTGATGAACTTGTTCTTTAGGATATCCTGTGGCTTTAATCAGAGGATCACTTGATGCCCACATTGATCATTAGATCAGACACAGCTTGCATGGGTGTATGCATGCTGCTTTCTATAATGGCATGAAGGTCGTAGCAGTTGGGTAGCATATGCTGCTACTCTGCTGCATGGTTACACTGAATTTGCCCATTAAAGCCGTGCGTAAATAAAGCTCCATGGTGATTGATGGGGCTGGACATTTTCTTACAACATATGGCTGTGGATTTCCAGGTATCTTGATGATTTTTTTTTTTTTACAGTTGAGAAAATTAATCTAGTTCTGATTCAATTCATCCTGTTACCATAGGAGAAGCTGTGAAAGATTCATAACCTTCTGTAGGGTTAAACCATGTTGATAGCTGAGATACCATGTGACTGAGAAAATACCTACCTGGTGTTTTTCTGAAATTGCTTTTAAAAATAATAGGAAATACTATATGAATTCTAAATAAGATTTAAAGCTTTGTAAGGATTGGGAGTCACTTGTGTTCATTAATGTTTCCACACAATTTTTATACTGTTTTGGTTGTTCTAAATTATGGTATGAATTCTGTCCAAATTCCAGTTTCACTAATAACTGTATTCTTATTTCTTAAGTACTTCTCCCTATATTTTTCCAAATGAGAGAGATTCTTCTTCATTTTTTACTTGTAATTGTTCTGCAATATTGCTATGAGTACTTTACTAAACTTTTGCCTTTATTTCAGGATCAATACAACAGTTTTTGGTGTCTTGCTCTGCACTTTGTGAAGTCCTTTGCAGCGAGTTGAAATGAAAAACATTATTTTAAAAAAAATCTCAAAATGATCTATAGTAATATAATTTGATAGTATTTTATATCTACTTTGATTCATTTATCTTTCATTTTGTCATGAATAATCGTTGAATGATAGCACTATCTGATGTTGAAGTACTCGGTTTTCTAGCTGACTCTGAGTGCAGACTTAAATTGTGGGGGTCCCAGGGAAGGGAGGACACTATATGCACCCTGACAGGTTTTGGCTGTGACAGTGCAAATGGGTTTTCAGCTCTTCTTCTTCACCAGCCTACGGAACTGTACAAATCATGGGGGACCAGTGCACAATAAGCAGGAAAAATGTGGGACAGGAGGAGTGTAAGTGTCAAGTATGCAGTCAGCTGTGACAAAAACCATTTAGTTAAATTGTAAAATGTTATCTGAAGAGGTAGAAATTCATGTCTTGGCTATAACTAAAGGTGGTACTACTGCCTGGAGTTTATGCTGGTTAGAAACTCATAATGGTAATTTCTTTTAAGTTAATGATCATCTGGAAGACCAGTGGTTGAGTCTCTGACAGGGACACAACTAGCCTGCCCAGCAATGCTTAGACCTTTTAATAGAATATGGATTATTTTTATGGATGCTACAGTTTCAAACTGGTATCCATAAGACATAGCTAGAAGCCAGATTCCATTACTTTAGCTCTTTTAAATGCCTGTGTGATCTGTCTGCATTCGCTCTTATTGGTTGTGGGGACTATGTCAGAGCAGCCCTTTATTCTGCTTCTAAAATCTGAATTTGTTCCAAAATACTTCAGAGGTCTATGGCTTAGTAGTTTTGCCCATGCTGGGGTGGCGGGGGGTGGGGACGGGGAGAGGACAGAAGAAAACGCTGGTAGAAAATCTTAGCCATGATAAATAAGCAACTACATTAATCAACTTCTCTCATCATTGACAGCAAACAGGGCTTCCTGGTTCAAGTATCTACCTTTGCCTTTTATAAGAGAAACGGAAAGAGAATCAGACTCTGATAGTGCTGCACTGAGCTCTGAGGCTCATCTCACTGTAAATTTTTAAAAGGCCATAGAATGCCACAGTTATGTTAAGATTCAGTGACCCTTACTCAAGCAATGATTACGTGAACTAATAACCCGGTGCCAGCCTATCGTAAAAAGAATGGACTGTCCTGCTAGCTTCAAAGCTTAAGAGGTTCGAAGTGGTTATTTTCAGCATGTAGGGTTTTCTTTTGCAAAACAGAAAACATGCAATTACTGCGCAACGATAGAAGGATGGGTGTTCATTGAAAATAATAAAACAAGGAAGAAATCGGCAACAGTTTGTGGCTCAGCTGTGCTTACTCCATTCTCTCCTCCGCCATCCCCCTACATACACTTACTCTGTTCTCTGCTTTGCCCACTTACACCGTCAGTAACTGTGTCACCCCTTGCTACCTCACCACACAGATGTACGTTTTAGGATAGAGCTTTGGAAATGTAGGCTGTGCTGCTCAGGTGGAGCGAGGTTTGCTCCCAATCCAGGAGGAAAGGGAAGAGTGTTTTTTGTGACTCCAGATCACAGTCTCTTTCCCAGTGGGACAGCGTACCCGAACTCGAGGCTTGGGGGATGTCCATAAGTAAGCCTTCGTTTTAAAGGATTGTACTTGGCATTTAGACAGGTACTACTGTATATGAATCTCAAGGTCATTCACACTTAACAAAGTACCCCTCACAGTAGTCCTGAGAGCAATTATCAAAGTTTAAAGTTTCAGAAGTATTACTGGCTGCGTGTGTCTGTACTGAACTAATTGTGGCTTTATTTTCAGAATTGCTGAGGTTCCACAGATTTCTCTGCAGACAGTAAAAGCAGCGAGTATTTTGTACTCGGTGCAAGATATATAAAACTGAAACATTGTTATGCCACCAAATTACTATTTTGAAATGATCTATAAAGATAACCTTAGAAACATCCTTTTCTTGCCTAATTAAAGCAGTGTTTAAATGAAGAAAAACTTGTTCACGGCTAAAATGAGAGTACTTTTTCCCTCCAATGAAAAGGTGTCACTGCTCCTCCTACTACCTACCGGACAATACACCTCCATTTGGTAATGAGAAAGCTTTTGTTATACTCCGTATGTTGGTGAAAAGTGGGGTGTCTGCCTCGTGCAATTGATTCTTTGCATGTATTTCGGAGTGAAATTGTGGGGAGACACTGCTACTGAGACAGCCAGTGTCATTTCAGCTGTTTTAAATCGCAATTTGTCTTTAACAGAAGGGGAAAAAATGAATACAATGTATTACAATACAGTAGTACAGTTGCCTGTTGTTTCCATAGCACCTTGGAAAACGAGAACTGAAATGGCATGTTGAGTATGTTGGGCAATAGGTGAGGCCAGAGAGCAATGAGCCAACTTTGTTTCTGAGCGGTAATAGTACAGAAGGCAAATAGTAACAATACCAGGTTTACTCATTACACAGCAGAGTGCTTACTATTGCTGTATATGCATGGTAATTTATGTTCACACAGCACCGTTGGTCTAAGGTGATCGGTGCAAATGTCCATGCTGTGGCTGAGGATGGTGGCTGAGTTCGAGAACCATAGGACATTGTGGAAGTAAGAACCAGCAGCTTTGTGAGGCTTGGATGGCTCGAGTTCAATTCCTGTCTCTGCAACAAGTTCTCTTTGTAGTTTGAAACATTTTGGTCATCTTGGCTTGTTTGGCTCTTTTCCAGGGATGGAGGGAAGCAGCCGTATTGTCTACTCCAGGGGCTAGAATGTATTGTCATAATAGCATAATCCTAGAATCACAGAATCATTTAGGTCAGAAAAGACCTTTAAGATCATCGAGTCCAACCATAAACCTAACACTGCCAAGTCCACCACTAAACCATGTCCCTAAGTGCCACATCTACACATCTTTTAAATACCTCCAGGGATGGTGACTCAGCCACTTCCCTGGGCAGCCTGTTCCAATGCTTGACAACAGTGAAGAATTTTTCCTAATATTCTATCTAAACCTCCCCTGGTGCAACTTGAGGCCATTTCCTCTCGTCCTATCACTAGTTACTTGGGAAAAGAGACTGACACCCACTATAATAGATGGGGACCACGCAAGGGGATTTTTCTGAGCTAATGGGCATCATAGGGAAGCCGTCCAAGTATTGCAGCCTCTGAAATGTCTGGTGCCTGTGGTGTTGGGGACTTTCTAGCTACAGAAGTGCCCTGGCTATACCTGATGAGATGTGGTCACTCGATAGCCAGATAATTTGGTTTAAGTGTAATCTGGTTTTGCCAAGGTGTGTTCAGATGAAGATCTGTGTTCATCCTTACTGCACAGTTAAACAGCCATCATATTTTAGTGTGCAACAAGGATTGGGATGTAAAAAAAAGAATGCATCTCCCAGCTGAAAATGGAAGAGAAAGCTAGGTTATCTGAACCTGACTAGAGATCTCAGACGTTTGTCAGAACATCAAGAACAAGGTCTGTCTGCTCATGAATGGCATCACGAAATTCTTAAAACCTAACGGTTGTCAGGACCTAATTTTAAGGCTGGTGCTATAAGATCACCTGCCATGTAAAAGTGTAGCAGTTTAAGGTGCAAAAAACCTTAAGATTTTAGAAATAATCTGACTGTAGATGTTTGATACTTCCATTTCATAGTTGTGCTTCAGAAATCGTCTGCAAAATGAAATATCAACTCTTTTTGTGTGTCTCTTTTGTAAAAAAAACTGATTTAAACTATCATTCTCTATAATAGACAGTGACTGGATTCAAGTATCCAATGCAGAACATCAACAAGTATCAGTCTTATTTTCAGGTTCCTTCTAGCAGGGCTGCCTCCCATACCAAAAGGGATATTATCAGATTGTGTCACAAAACCAAACTCACCACACAACCAAACCAGAAAGTGGAGTTCAGGTGTCTAAGAAATCTTTCTTTCTTTAGATGGCACGCATTTGAAGTAAAGCTGAGACTAATGGAAACTTAATTTGATGTTAACTCTGCGGGTTCCTTTAACATTTTACAACTCTTAGTTTGATTGGTAGTATTTTACTTTTTTTATCCATTTCACTGAACTATCACTAATAATGTGACGGTTGCATCAGAATGGTTTCCAAGGCTTTAATGATCTGGCAAGAAGATGTGAATTGTTCAGCATTAGACTAGATGCCTAAAAAGTATGTCCTACTCACAAGATTTTTGTACTCAAAATCATCTGACTTGTACTTCTGAAAGCACTTTAAAACTTTAAAAACCAGCCATGATGAAAGAAAATCTGCTAATGCAGGAGGTAGGATTCATCACAGTGAATTCAATATTGCTTGAAGTATTTTGATAAAAGAATATTTTATATATATATATATATATACACACACACACACCCATCAGCATGATTTAAAAAACTCTAGACTGTTATCTAAATGTGATTTTTATCCCAACTGCCCTCATCTGACCTTCACAGAAGCCCAACATAAACTTTCAGTGATGGTATAAAACCAGATACCTTTTTTTCCTTTGTATCTGTCATTGAAGAAGAAAGTAAAATATTTATTGTTTGTCATCAGGCTGAATATCTGATCTAGTAGTTGAGAAACCCAGAAAAAGTGAAAAGGCTGGCTGTTCTGTAGATTTGTACAACTTGGTGCAGGCATTATCTTTCTACTGTGAACTTGAAGGATGTACACACCTTCACAACGTAATGCAAGGAGACTCTCCCTCCTGTGTAGCTGCTGCTTTGGAGGTGACAAATTAACTAATATCTCAATTTTCAAAGGTTTCCAATTTTCAAAAGCAACAGGGCAGATATACAAAGGTATTTAGGCATCCAGGAAAACAATATTAGTAAACTACTAATCTATTGATTTCATCAACGTCTTCAAGTTGTCAGTTGTTTTGGATCTTTTAGAAGCCTCACTGGCTTCTTGTCTGGTTTTAGCTGACTAAACACATTTTCTAGTATGATCCTTACATACTGAAGATCTGAAATTTTTACTGATACCCTACCATGAAGTTGAACTAGAATGACCTTAAGGAAACAATTAGCTTTAAGGAAATGAGCAGCTTTTATTATTGTTACATTCAGATTACAAAGAATCTATTGAACATAGAAAATATATGAAACATATAATGTATATTGTTTTAGCTGTTACAGTACTGTCTAATACATGATCCTGGAACATTGTTCATTATTCTCTCTTTTTTATACTTATTTTTCAGGTGCAAGAAAATATTGTTTAAATTTTTATGGTGGTTACTACATTTCAAACACAATTTATTTAGTTTTTGTAATCAGAATTTTATGTTGAAGATTTTCTTTAACATAGAAAAAGTTAATTTCTTCCCTCTGTTAAATTGTAAAAGGAAACTCTAAAAGACTAAAAAAAGAAACAAAACAAAAAAGCTTGGCAAAACTAGAAAGGACAAGAACATGTTGTTAGTAAAGTGGTAACTACATTTA
This sequence comes from Haliaeetus leucocephalus, assembly GCF_000737465.1. Taxonomy (NCBI): domain Eukaryota; kingdom Metazoa; phylum Chordata; class Aves; order Accipitriformes; family Accipitridae; genus Haliaeetus; species Haliaeetus leucocephalus. Next base: position 511,453 of record NW_010972574.1, read on the forward strand.
TTTAAGGCTGATTATATTAGTGGTTGCTAAATAATAGAATTTTCCAGATGTGATTTAAAAACAAATAAAATTTTAAAAAAATATTGTGTTACGATTGATTGGAAAACTTCCAAAATAGAATAAAATAAAATGTTAATCAAATGTCATTATATGCAGTTACTTTATCATCATGATGCTTGATTCTGAGATATGCTCCATGCTTCCATTACATTCACACATTTTTATTCCTCAATTTACACCTGTCAGGTTTTTTTCTAAAAGTGTCAAATAAAAATGAAATCATAGTTGTCTGGAAAAATATATATATCCCTGCTAGATACCTTCTAAATCTCCCTATAGTCAATAGGTTTGGTGGAGCATACAAGCTCTTTGGATATTCTGGAAAGTCTTACCTTTCTGATCAAAGGCAGGGTGCCTGGTCAAAGGTGAAGAGTAATGGTGGGTGCAGCCATAATTAGCTCATTTGCATCAACTGACGTCTGGGCAACTCTGGGAGAGTTCTCTCTCCCTTTCTTCCTTCTAACACTTTCATCTAATAGTTTGACACTTTAAGACAATTATAATTTCTGCCTTTTTTTTTCCCCCGATAAAGCACTTTTGATACAGATCAATGCATCTGAATGTCCCTTTATTTTTAATGGTGCAGCAATGTTAGATACTGACAGCTGGAAACCTTAATTGGCCTGATGACAGGAAAGTAATGGCCATTTGCTATCAGTTATTCTGTCTGACCTTGTATTTAATATCAAAGGGTAAATGTTCATTTTTATTGGAAACCTTGAAGAAATTGAGAGAATGCAAAGGTGAGTGGGAATGCAATCTTTCTTAGGGATACCATAATATTGTTACAGGAAATATGCATGTCTCACATTTTACCTTGCCTTTTAAAAAACTAAGGATGGATACATCCTGCTTGTTTGTCACGATTATCCATAACATTGTGTTATGGATGCATATCCATAATTCTTTTAACCCTATTAAGTACTGTAACAAAAATGAAGATAAAATGAGAGAAGATGGTGAAGTTTTCCTGAATGAAATTGGTGGTGTAACTGTTAAACCTGCAATATTCCATCATTGGCCAATTAAATGACCAACATCACGTCTTAAAAACTAAAGTTTCAGATTCTCAGAGTATTTTGGCATTTTCTTGGTTTGGGGGTTTTGTTTTGTTTTGGTTTGGGTTTTTTTTTCAGATGAAGGTAAGATTCAAACATTGCAGCGTCTAAATAATTCACTGTGAGCTGTGTACTTCTATTCCCCACTGCTGATCTAAAGAAGAGGCTTCTTTATGACCAGCAGAGATTAGCAGTTTTGTATTCCTGAAGCATGAGAGAGCACTACTGTTACTTTCATGACTAGAGCATCCCTGCTTTGCAAATCAGCTTCCGCAATAAGGTTCTATAGGTTGGCTACACGTTGCATATTTAAGTATTTTCTTCTTTCTTATAGTAACTATAGTGCAGTGTATGCAGTAAAATTAGTAAAACCAAATGTGCATTTTCAAATCTTAAACAGATCTTTTAAGATTCTGGTGCTGCTGTGATGATAGTTTCATACTTTGTTTATATTTTCACAGACTAAATATGGATTTATTCCAATGATACATAGAGCCAGTTCTCACTATATATTAATGCTGATGTGTCTGATGTCTGTTCATAGATGCATGAATGTTTAATTGAGGACAAGCTTTCATTTTCTTTTATTTGGGTGAAAGCACTTGACTTTCAGTCCAGTATTCAAATACTGATTGTACCTGCAAATATTATCTCCGTTATTTCAGTGAGAGTAGAGCTAGGAACTTGTTCCATGCAGGAGTTTTCGGAATGACTTATTTGCCAAAAGAAAGCACTGGAACTGGGTAAGGAAGTTAATGAGTTACCATTTGGTATGATCTTGACAAATGTTCTTATTGGGAGCTCAGGAGTTCTCTTGCTTGAAATCAGAGATATTGCCTAGAATCCCAGTTATATGTTGGGCAAACAAAAGATAACATAGGCCTACGTAACTTGAGATAGAGGCCAGCCTATAAAATAGTAAAAACCAATCTTCTTAGTTGATATGACTTTTACTGGGTCAGCTACAATAATTTCTCTACCAACAAGAAGGGCCTAATGAGAATGTGAAGCTGAGCAGGCAAAATCTGGACAAAAGTTGAAAGAAATATGGGGGCGGGGGGAAACCCAGACTGCTGGAAGTGGTAAAGATATTTCCAGGAAAATTTCTAAGGATATTTCTGGAATATTTCCAGGAAGTTTTATTTTGTGCTTCCAGGGATACAGATGAAGATCTTGACCATGCTCAGTGTTAAAGCTCTAAAATAAAACTCTGACACTGTAGATGTCAGGTTGGTAATCTCTACGTCATGGTCAAATACAACTTGGTTTATTATATTTTGCCTCTGTAATTTTATTCTGCTCTTTCCATTGGTTACAATGGGTGGCCTCATTCTTCCTTATGCAGTCAGCTTTGTCAATGCAAAGTGAGTATAAAAGACACCCAGATCAGAGGAGTAGAGTTTTCCCCTCATTTTGTCCTGGTAGAAATGTCTATGTAGTTTAGAAGCCCATGAAGAGCTGCTGTAGCCAGAAATAGCTGGAGCAGTCCTGAAAATTAAATGGATTTACGTGCCTCTGCCGCGTCTAGAGCCTTAGCTGGAAAAAGGGTACTTTTTGATAACTTGTTCTTGTCAATGCCTGTTACCACAACTGAGGCTCGCGGTGTGTTGTCTCACGCCACCTCTAAGACGTAGGCCACGCCTTACTGTATAGAAAGAGAGATTTGTGTCTTTCTAAAGCATTGGCAGGGGACAAAGCACCCTTCCAGTTGCATTTTTACCTTTTTCTGTGAAAAGTAAAAGACGCATGGTCCTGGGAGCTCTAATAATCCCGTGCTCAGCTCCACAGCTGCATGAATGTGGAGCTTCACTGCCTGCCCCTGCCTCACTGGGACAACTGAGCCCTTAGAAAATTAAGAACCATCCCCAGAGTTCCCTAAAAATTCTACTTATACAGGAATTGTGTCTCAAGCCAGTACTTCCTACACCTCTATTCTTATTGTTTCACGCACCTCAGGCTGTGAAGAAGAATTTGGCCAATGGTCTGACGAGCTTTGGGAAGCTTGTAGGTAGCTGTATAATTGGGAGATGTCATTATTATTGCAGTAGGTCAGCTCATCTTCCTGTGCAAATATGTCTGTTTGTTTTACACTTGTATCTACACAGGTTGAACAGAACCCATTTGTTAAAATCTGAAGGACTAGCTAATGCTCTGGGGAAACAGAGAGAAGAACCTTCCATTGCACTTTTCTTCTGAAACGCTTCACTGACGTGCAGTGAAGGCAATAAGCAGTAAATTTAATTAATAATGGATTTTTTTCACCTTTCAGCTTCCAAAAGAGAATGTTTCTCCCATTCTGTAGAGGTTTATTTTATTAGCCACACAAAGAGAAATAATGCTTCATTTAACTATGTCAAAACCAATCTAAACTCTTTGCTATTTACTTTCCTTTCTATAAATTTTAATGCATTTTTAATTCCACCCCACTGGTTGGCAAATCAACCATTGAAGTTATTGCTGCCCTGTAATGTATTTCAGTCATTTCTAATAAACCTGGACTTTAAGATGATTTATTATTATCTCTGTACACTATGAAAATGGATTCACTGCCTGTGCTGAGTTTCAGTCCTTTCATTACTAGGAGTAGATATGTATAAGATTGAACAAACAAAAGTCACTAATTAGAATACAGACAGTTTCTAATCTTGCTTTTCTTTTGTGAGGAAGAACCATGTTTGAGGGAGAAAATACAGATGATGAATGAGTATTTTATGCATTTAAAGGAGCATTATTGTGAAATTAGAGCAGCAAATAGATTAAAAGTTATTTTAACAGGATTTTTTATTATAAAAGCTGGGGGGGTTTCCTGTTTGAAATTAACCCTGAAATATTCTGTAGCTTCTTTCTTAAGATTTTATGGAAAATCTTGTAAAAGTTTGTACCTTAAAAATTAATTTAAGGTTTCAGTAAGAAAGTTGGAAAAGATTCAAAAGTAAAATTACTGAAATATAATAAAAATATCCTGTCAAAATGCTGTATCATGAAACATACTCTTCGTTTGAATTTGTTTGTTCAAATACAATAAGAATTCACAATTCTCATTTTCTGGAAGCCACATCAAAATTACCTTGTTCATCACATTTATTACAGAAAAATAATTACTATCAAATAAAAGCATGCTCATTTACGTTCAGTTTTGTACAAATCAGAGCGGTAGACAATTGAGTCCATGTTATTCTTGTCCTTGATTTCTTAAGAGTTCCTTTGTGTCCTTAGCAGTTTGTCTGTTTTTAGAATTGTTCTATTCCTTTGTGTGACTGTTCCTTGTAACCAAACATCTTCATACAGAATATTTTTCATGGGCAGGGAAAAAAATTTTCAGCTAGTGTTATGACTGGCAGCTGAGCAGTATTTTCAATCTCTCTCCTTCAAGCTGAGTTTACTTTATTCAGAAATTGTCCAGGGAATGTCAGGTCAAAGTGAACAAATTTATCTATTCTTTCTTTATTCTTGCTCGTGACTAGAGGCTCTCAATTTCTAGAGCAGATACTATTTCAAATTCCTGCAAAGTCTTTTATAACGATTAACCTTTCTTAAAAGAGCTAACAAAGCCTTTAAAATGACTTTCAGTGTATTTTGAAGGGATGAGCTATTCCAGTAAGTGATGTCGTGCAAAATTTCCTTGAAATGTTCACTTTCTGTCAGTACTGTGCTAAATTAAACATGTTTGTCTTTAATAACTACACTGTATGGCCTGTTTACAGGAATTTGGCCTGCTTCAAAGATGTCATTAGGCAAGCTTGTATTGCTTCTTAATAGCTTGCATATTTTAAAAAATTAGTTATTTTGTCTTTACAATGTTGCTTTGCTTTTCAAGGAGTCACATCCTGCACACAGTCAGCTGACACTGAGGACAGGTTTTGTAGGGACTGTCTTATATTCATGCAACTTCATCTATGTGGTGAGTCTCATTTGTGTAGGATTTGGGTGTAAAGTACCAGCATGGTACATTAGAACAAATCTGTTTCATTTTGGTCATGTAAAAATACACTTGGCACTTTGTGACTCAGCTTATCTATTTTTAAAAAGTAGATGATGACAAGGTATGCTAATCATTATTTTTTGCTTCTGTCGTGAATGTTATTTCAATTGCTAACAATAATTGTACTAGAGAGGCATTTAAATATATCACCTCTTGTGAGAAGTTCACAATCTAATAGATGTTAATTTGCTGAGGTTTTTAAAGCATCTCAAAAGGTCATGTATTGTGATTAAGTCAGTCCCTCCTCATGTTGCTCTGCAACTTCTACTCAGTAGGAGATACAAATACAAGCTAGATTGCAAATGGAATACAAGTATAGGCTAGATCACAAAGGAAAGGAATCTCATGCAGATTTTATTGATATGTTTCAGGTGGCTTTTTCATAGCAACCATAAAAATCAAATGACAATCCATATTTTCTACAGCAAATTAAAGACTTCATAAAGGGGTAAGGGCTAATTTGCTCAGTTTTTATTCTACCTTCTTGTTGTTCTGTTAGGTTTTCTGTGTCTTTATTATTAGGTGTCATTTTCAGAGCAGATGGCAGTAGTGGTGAGGGGGAACTTCCCCCTACATTTTAAATGTTTTTAGTGTCCTTCTTCACTTTGGTGACATACTTCCCCATATGTTGAACTTGATCAGTATCTGACCTTAAAATGTCAGAGGTAGTAAGAGCAGATAATAAAAATCTTTGAGATGTGGGTAAGAGCAACAAGAATGATTAGAGGCCAGAGGATTAATTTACAAGTAAAGATTAAATGAACTAAATATATAATGTATAGCTTAGCGGAATGAGTTCAGTTGGGGAAAAAGGATCAAAGGGAGAGGCATATAACCATCTTAATATCTCTAAAGGATATAAACTGCAATGCCTGAAATGTGCTAGTTAGTCACAGACTCGATGTGGACACTGCAGAGAATTATCTTCAGAGCTCAGGGCATAGAAGGAAAAAAGTTATTCTGTCTTTTAGGAAATAGAAGACATACAAGGTCTGTTCACCTTGGCATCAAAAGATGATATGGAAAACAGCAAAAAATTTTTTGTTTTATGTCAGACCTTTCACACTGGCTAACTCAAATGTAGACAACTATTCTGCTATTCTGTATTATGAGGCAGGCACAATCAGGCCCAAATACCAAAACAGTTTAACAGTGAAACTTGCCAAATAGCCTGGCAGTGGAACATGATTGTTATGAACTGATTTATTGGATCCTTTAGAACTGGACATAACCGAGTTAAGGCCCAAATCTGGATTCAACACTCCAGACTATTTGTGCAGAAACTTTATGCCAACTTTCAGGTTCAGAACCTTTCCCATACCTGCCATAAGACTATTTAAACACCATTCCTCTGAATGTCCCCCCAAAATACCAATTTCCTATATTGAATTTGATTACTATTTGAGCTCAACTATTAAGCTTCTTTCTTCACATTTTCTGAAGAATTTCGAAGCCATCAGGGCCACTTTTCTTCCTCTTTCTGCCCTACAGCATCTTTCTAGCTCTGCAAAATACCATTTAAACATAAGGGAGAAAAAAAATACTGTCAGGGTGGTCAAACAGTGGAACGGGTTGCCCAGGCAGGTTTTGGAGTGTCTGTCCTGGGCAACCTGCTCTGGTTGACTGTGCTTTGAGCAGGGAGGTTAGATAAGATGATCTCCAGAAGTCAGTTCCATCTTCAAGTATTTTATGACTGTTTGGACTTTGGCTCCCCTAACTGAATAATGCTTAGAAACTTATGTCAAGTTTTGAAATATAGGTGGTTTTTTTTCTCTGAAGAACGCTGTTTGCAATAAATCCGTTGCAACCTTTGCTTAAAATGATTTTTTTTAAATAATTTTTATTTTTTAATTCTAAGGGCTGGTTAAACTTCAGCATAACTACTTCAAACATTAATTGAACAGTCCTATCTTTCAATACCCTGTTGAACTGTAATGCAACCATCATTCTTATTTTGTCTGGCTAATTAACTGTTCTGTTTTATTACTGGATTCTCTATATTAATTAACTTTGCACATTGGAATTGTTTTCTTATGTCAAGGTAAAATTATAAGAGTAGTGCTCACTAATAGTTCTGGGTTTATTCTTAAAGTAAATAACGCACATACTTTTAGCTGATAACAGGAGATTGAATTAATTTCTCCCACTCCTCTAGCCCTCTGCCCATTTTCTTCTCCTTTCTCCCTCCAGACTAGTGCAAGTGTGCAGAAATACTTTTTGCAATGAATCTCTAGTACTGATACTTATTTTGGGAGAAAGAGAAGAAATCTAATAAAAATGAATGACCAGTTTTCATTAAATTGATGAGTTTTGGAGGCTTCCTTTGATCCAGCACAGTGAAATGGTTCATTCCTGAAAAATGAATTTAGCTGTAAGAAATCCAGAAATGAATGCTGCACACCTCAGTCAATCAAAGGAATTTAAATACCTCAAGGGCAAGTTGAAATGAAAATAGACAGGCTATTTCCAAATGCTGACAAACAGGAAAATCAATATGACAGGCTAGGGGTTTGCCTCCACTAAAATCCCCAAATTTATTTTGGGTTGCAGTGTCTTTAGCAATCACTCTAATTATCTAATTGTGTGGATTATGAGGTGATTGTGGTTTGGTTTTGTTGTTTACTCTTGATTGAAGTACATGGTTGGTCTTGGCATCTTCATAGCATCAGATAAATCTGTGACAATGTCTGTCTTTGTATCTATAGTAGATGTTTCTGTTTTGAAAGTAGCTGTATAAAGATGTACACAAATCATTAAGTCATATCCTAACTCAGGTGGCTGGTGGGATAAATATTGCTTTGCAAACAAGCAGCAAAAGGATAAATCTATCCAACATCCATCATCTTCAGTGTGTCTCTTATTCCACATGCACATTTGCCAGGAGTAAAGAATGAACAACTAATATTGATCCCTTCATCTATCTAGGGACAGGAGTCTAAAATTTTTCATTTGCAATATTTTATGTCTCAATGTTGCCAGCATAAGGACAAGATCTGGATTAACTAATACAACATAGTTGTCTTCTAGGTAATAGTGATGGTTCCCATCCAAATAGGAGGAAAAATGGAATTTTTTAAGTCCTTTAAACTACTGTCTGGACAAAGAGATTTTTTTTTTTTTCCCCCTAAGTTTTCCTTTTCCATGTGCTTTGTGAAATATTTTGGGTTTGAAAAGTCTTAGACACAGAGCTTCCCTAATATCTGATAAACTACATGAGCCTGCATGTTGCAATCCTGCTGGAGTCTTGTATGCATTTAAACTATTTTTCAGTATTACAGGCGTTACAGGAAGCTGCTTTGAGAGATCAGTTTGAAGACTGTGTCTCCTCTTGTCTCATAATTTCCTTTCCTGTTATCACTGGAAAAGTGCAGACATTTTTTTCCAAACGTCTGGGGTCCAGGGATGCTGATGACAGAGAATTTGTATCGTTCTACATTCACCTTGCATACGCATTTCCCACAAGAGCATGTACTCCAAGAACTTAAGTAATTCCTGTTTATTTACAAAGTAGTTGTTTATAGACTGCATAACTTCTACAGCAAAGAGCTTCCTTTCCCCTATTCTTCTTTAGTCAGTATTTAAAAAAAAAATAATATTGATTAGTCCACTTAATTTGTCCATGATAATTTGTTTGAATGAATAGGCTGAACCAATATTTTTATAGTTATTGAATACGTCAACTGGGATTGTATGAACTGGTTGTGAATTCCAGGTGATAGCTTATACATATGACTCGTAAAAAGCCTTACGTTTCTGCCCTTCTGCAGCTCTAGTCTTAAGTATTAACCAGAATACTTATGATACTGGCTTCAATCCAACAAATCATTTGGGTCCTTGCTTAACTTTAAGAACATGAGCAGTCTTTTTGCATGTAATGATACTGCACATCTGCTTAAATGTTTTGCCAGATTGGGACCAGTATTACAGTAGAGTAGAATGAAAATTGGTTTAGATGCCATTACTGTTAATCCCAAGGAATAAACATTGCCTTCACTTAAATTTTCCTCTCAGTCTTTAAAAATCATACATTTCACTGGTAAGACGTGGAAAAAATCTTCCTTCTGTCTGTGTATTTTTGTTTGGTTTGAAACGTGATTAGTGACAGGGTACTAGACCCACATAGGAAAATAAAAAGTAAAAAAAAAAACCAACAGGATTCATCTAGTTAAAAAAATATGATTTCTTCTAGCACTGTATAAAACTGGACTGAGTTTCATCTTAAATATTTACTAAAGTTTTGGAAGAAAAGGGTCGAATTTTACATTTATGGACATTAAGAATTGGTCAGGTTATGTCTCACTGCATAACTCAGATTTTCCTCCAAGTTAGTTCATGATTGAAGAACCCACACTAATCTGCTGAAATAAACATTGATATTTTTTTCACAAGCCCCAGTAGTAAACCTCTTCATAAAGGACTTATTTATGTTTTGCCTCAGTGATTTTCTCTGCACACTTAGACAGATAAAATGTGATTACACGGAGTGGGTAAATAATAGTTCATTTTCAACACATTTTCACTTGTGGTCTAAAATCAGATTGGTATGTTCTTCAATGTATTGGTTATTTGCAATTATTTGATGTTTAAATTACAGTAATAATTCTTCTGTAGTTCAATAAGCAGCAACTTACTGGGAGTTTTTGAATTTTAAAATGTGAAAGGAGGTTGCTCATTTCTGATACAGTGGAGAGATGATCTGTTCCTACCTTATAAGACTCTGACTTCAGCTTCTGCTCTGAAAAAAATACATAGGATAAATTGAAAATTCCCTAGTGCAAATATTTACAATCTACAAGTTATTTTTGAGAAAGATGTCTCCTAGTAAACCAATTTGCTAGACTATTTCCAGGGAGAAAAACAGAAATGAGCCTAGAGGTAAAAAAAAAAGTAATTGGGGGGTGAACACTGATAATTCCTAAGGCACTAATATTTGCCTAACATTAGTAATGGTATTATGTTGTATTATCTGCCAAGTGAATACATGGATATAATTTTTTTCCCCTGAAACGCCTTCATCTGTACTAAAGCACAGTATAACTCTACACTGTTTATCTTGCTCACTGTGCTACAAAAACGTTCAGTCTCCTCTACAGTGGACAAAACTATTTCAAAGACCAAGGTTCAAGTCCTCCCTTGTGCTTAGATCATGGAGAGCTACCTTCATCTGTTCCTGTCTTATGCAGAAGAAATAAGGAGAAAAGCATTTCTCAGAAAGCCTGCCCTTCTTGAAGGGAGGGAGCCATCTGTTCAAGAGCTGGCTTTGCTGAGCGCAGTTTCTATGAATGCTATCCTACCGAGCAACAGGCTTGCATCTGAGAATGATAATGACCAAGATGAATGGCCTTTGCCCTGCTTTAAACCTGCTTTTTCTAAGACCGAGATCTCTGAGGCTGTAGGCACTCTTAGTGCTTTAAGTAACATTCATTGAAGCCACAGGCTGAAAGATTTAATTCAGTTCAGACTGAATTAAGCAAATGGAAAAAATATACAAAATGTTGAGAAGGCACATTCATCTTGGTCTTTTTGTTGGAAGGACAATATTTTATATAAATTATTGGATCAATTCATTGTCCTGCTCTTAGAGAGCCTATTACTTAATTTATGAGAGAGGGAAGTAAAGCAGCTAACCATTGTAAATTCCTGAAGTGGAAAGAAAAGTAGGTAACTGGGAATATTTAAGTTGTCTTTTGGTTCAGTTGACACTTTCCAACATGTGGTCAATTATGTCTTATGATACAGTTAATTTCATTTTGTATTTCTTCCCAAGAGAGTGTATAAATATCTTTTGTCATATAGAATGTGTGTTGTCCTAAAAGTGGATTCATTACCCTGTGTGCTTGATTGTGGAAAGTCCACCGAGCACCCTGCACAGAATAAAGCAGTATCTCTCCTGAGCATGTGAGATTGGTCTGTTGCGCACCGGGCAACGACTCTGTTTTTAGGACAACATGGTTTATGGGAAATAAAATAATTGTTTTAAGGAATTTTGGGGAAATAGTTTTAGAGGTAGGGGTTTCTAACTGGAGTTTTCAGGTTGAAAGTAATTTTTTTTTTCAGGGGTGTACATCTTTGGCTTGTATCCCTCAGCTAGTAATTACTGCAAGATCTGTGGCTGTGTAGTGATTGATGAAGGAAATGTCAAAATCTACAATTGTTCCTGTTGCCTTCAGTAACTAAAATCAAGAAACAGGGCCATGGTTTTCTCCCAGAGATAAAAATACTTAGAAAGGTGTAGCAATTGGTGTTTGTATTTCAGTAGACAACACTCATGTCTACTAGTCATTATGAAAGGAAGGCTTTTGTACTAATAAGATGCCATGCTTCTTGTGCCATCATTCACATCAAGTGTAAATCTGAACCTCAGTGTGCTGTCCAAATTCACACTCTGGTAGGTATATTCTGCCCATTTACATTTGCTTTGCAGTTTCCGTAGACTGATTTTTTTTTTCCACTTTCTGTCTGGAAGTATTCTGGTGTGATCAGTGCCATTATTCTGGTGTCTCTGTGTTTTCCAAATAAATTGCAGTTTAAGGTGGCATATTCTTTTTTTCCATCCCTGAACTAAAACCGTGAAACTTTATTTGTCTTCATAAAAGGAATGCTTTGTTATAGGGACTCAATATTATTTACGGGAACTTGTTCTGCATGGGGAGGATGAACAGCTGTCTGTCTACTGCTAATTTTGAACCACTAGTTGTTGCAAAAAGGCAACCATACCCATCAACAATTAACACATCCTAGGGTTTTTGGTGGCATTAATAATTATATTTCTGAAAAGCAGGATAGTTAAGAAAGGACCACTCATTATTTTGTCATGTTGGGAGGCTTTGAACTGGATCCATCGTGGATCAGTGGTTGGAATGGGCTGTCCATCTTCGTTCTGATTTTGTGAGCTGAATATTTGTGATACTTTCATTTCTATACTATTAATGTGCAAACAAAATTAATTGACAGAGAAAGCAATCAGCACATAATGCATCCACTGGAACTTCTAACGTAAAATGTTGCCTGCTTCTCTAAACGTTGTCAGTTATCAAAGGTTCTCAAAAGGGGAGCAATACTCTTCTGCAAAATAAGCAGCCATCATTACAGACCATAGTCCACATATCTATTACTGTGTGTGGAATAAGTATAACTTGTTGGAATACCTTATAAATGTAGGCATAAGTTACATTCATGTGCACAGTATCAGAAACAGTACATGCTGATGAACACATTGCATCAGAGCTTTCAGCACTTACACTAGAGACAGAAACAATCATATTTGTTTTTCTGGCTTGGTCCCTTCACTTCATTCTCCTCCACCCTTGTTCCGTCCTCTTTTTGATGAGTGTGGAATAAACTTCAGAAAAAGGCTAGTGATGGACAAATATAAAAACTGACTAAATTAAGAAGTTACAGAAGTTGGTCTTGGTTAAAATGTCTTAACATAAAACAGCCTTTTTTTTAAGAATATCAACAAATTAATCTCTGTGGTGTCAACAACTTCATCCCATCAGGACATACATCTTCAAAACACATTGCTAGTTGCAGATGGTACACAAGAGTGTGATGGGTGTAACTTCAGAGTGTAATTCTTATGCAAGTCTTTTCCATGTATAAGAATTATTTGTGTAGACTGTCTATATGCACACACATATTTGATTAATTTTTTAATATATAATACTCTAACAATTTTGGAGTATGAGTTTTGAACTAAAAAAAGCTACAGGTTCTCACCTAATGGCCCTGACATTTATTTTTTGTACTGTAGATATGCAGTTAATCAAGATACACAGTAAGTCCCTGATAAAAACATTTCTTCTCAGGATGTTAAGATTGCGCATCCATTATTATCAATCTTCCTAAGGAGAAAAAAAGCCCTCAGTTTTCTGTTGCTAAGGAAGGTTGCAATGCATATGTGTAGTTTCTTATGTGGTCTTCATTATTGTAGTATCCTAGCATTCTCAAAACAGATGGGGAGATGAAGTACCATGAAATTAAATTCAAAATTACACAGGAAGTCTATACTAGACTTAGAAACTTGAATGAGTCTCCCAGTTTGTTTAATATAAAATTGCCCATTCATTGTAAGAAAGATGTACTATCTGAAGTAAGGAGCTTCACATAACCTTTTCAGAAATCATAAGGAACTGTTGATACATGGAAAAATGAAGTATGGTCTCATGTAATTATCAGGGTTCCCTGCTTGAGGATTTGGTCATTGTAGTTCTCTTGAAGATACCTCAAGCTACCTTTTCAAATTCTTTTAGCAGGCACTCTATTAACTAAGAAAAACTTTGTTAGCTGATTCCTTTATTCACAAATACAGATTTTTTTTTCAATCAAGTTGAGAAATGACCCTGAAATTTGCCATCCCCCAAGTCCTCTATCTCTTAACATTGGTTCTGCTAGCCATACTAGGTATTTAAATCCGTGAAGTAGGTTGCATCTGGTGTTTTGCTATTACTGGAAGGTTCTTGTGCTTTTCAGCTTTTTTATATCTTTCCCCCTACGGTCAGGGTTAATGCAGATCTTGATTTGTAATAACAGATGGAAAATTACAATTTTAATAACCTATCTGCATCTTCATTGTCATCTCCATTTCTCCTTTACTTTTAGGTCATACTGTTTGATAGACTGTGCATATGATTTTTTATGGAGCTTTTTACCTTCAGAGGCTCCCACAGTTTTGCACACATATCATAGAATCGTAGAATGGTTTGGGTTGGAAGGGACCTTAAAGATCTCCTAGTTCCCAGGACTCTGCCACAGGCAGGGACACCTTCCACTAGACCAGGTTGCTCCAAGCCCCATCCAACTTGGCCTTGAACACTGCCAGGGATGGGGCAGCCACAGCCTCTCTGGGCAACCTCTTCCAGTGCCTCACTACCCTCACAGTGAAGAACTTCTTCCTTACATCTAAGCTAAATCTACCCTCTTTGAGATTAAAGCCATTATGCCTTGTCCTATCACTACATGCCCTTCTGAAAAATCCCTCTCTGGCTTTCCTGTAGGCCCCCTTTAGGTACTGGCAGGCTGCTATAAGGTCTCCCCAGAGTCTTCTCTTCTCCAGGCTGAACAACCCCAACTCTCTCAGCCTGTCTTCATAGGAGAGGTGCTCCAGCCCCCTGATCATCTTCGTGGCCCTACTCTGGACCTGCTCGAGCAGGTACATGTCTTTCTTATGTTGGGGGCCCCACAGCTGAATGCAGTACTCCAGGTGGGGTCTCATGAGAGTGGAGTAGAGGGGGAGAATCATCTCCCTCGACCTGCTGGTCATGCTTCTCTTGATGCAGCCCAGAATGCAATTGGCTTTCTGGGCTCCAAAAACACATTGCTAGGTCATGTTGAGCTTCTCGTCAACCAACACGCCCAAGTCCTTCTCCACAGGGCTGTTCTCAATCCACTCATCGCCCAGCCTGTATTTTTGCTTGGGATTGCCCCAACCCATGTGCAGGACCATGCACTTGGCCTTGTTGAACTTCATGAGGTTCGCATGGGCCCCCCTCTCAAACCTGTTGAGGTCCCTCTGGATGGCATCCCTTCCTTCCAGTGCGTCGACTGCACTACACAGCTCCGTGTCATCGGCAAACTTGCTGCGGGTCCATGTAACCGGCAAAGATGTATGGACTGGAGATATACTGGAGCTGAAATGAGGATCCATCTGGATCATAGAGAAACATGGAAGCATATCTCAAGGACTGGATTTTATGGATCAAATCTAGTACAAGAAGGTAGTTATATTCTGCAGCCAAAATGCTATTAGGGCCAATACTTTTGAATTTAAGGTACCAAATCTGTAATCAGCATAAAACATTGCCCCCTCAGGCTGCAACTAATTGTAGCTATTTATCATTTGCTTAGCAGTTAAATGAACTGTTTCTGTGTTGGAATACTACAGCTGTTTCCTAGCACTGAACAATATTTCAAAATAGTTTAAATGAGGAAATAGAGAAGAACCTGCTGAAAATGCAGCTACTTTCCTCAGAATATAATGTTCTGAAGACCCTAGAGCTAATAATAGCCATATTTTCTCAAAAGGCATGCCATTTCAATTACTACGTGTGGCTAGTGATGAACCTGAGCTGAAAGGGTTGTGTACATCAGAGGTCTTAAGTGCCAAGCTTAGACACTGGCTTAGACTGTTTCTTTGAAAAAAAGACTCCAACCTGGCTAACACATTGCTGACACTGCACTGAGAAATACCCAGTGTTTTTTGTAAAGTTTCTATCCAAGTACAGCTAAGCATCCTCTAGCACTGTTTTACAATCAGAGCCTGAGACTGTAGTAAAGGTAGTATATTGTTTTTACAAAATTACTTAGATTTTAAGTGATAGTGCAAGCTGAAGATAATATTACAGCATATCTAATTATCTTTTTTTTTTCCTCTTCCTGTTTATGACATTAATTTAATTTGGTTAATCTGCATGCCAGTTATATTTCCAGTGGCATAATTCTTTGTTTCCTAGACATTTAGCCTGGTAGATAAGCTTGAATAATAGTGTTTCCTGGATTAATTTTTGGCACCAAGGTTTTATGCTATCTCCAGTTCTGATGTTTAATCCAACATGGTAGTATATTTTTACAAAGCATGGAGACTTGTGTGTGTTAGTGGGCAGCATCAGGCACTTCAGAATTTGGAAGCTGTTTCTAGAATCTCTACCTTATGTTATTTAAAATGGAAATTACTTTATTAAAAATAACTTGGTTCGCCTCAATGCACCTGTTTCTATGCAACAGCAAAGGCACCTGTGTCCTATTAATACTTACATTATGCAGCACATTTCAAAATGTTATAACTCAGGTGGATTATCCTCCTGGGAGCCACATACATCGCTCTTGCCTCAGCTCTTTCTCTCTGTATATGTCAAATTGTTAAATGATCTTCAGGTTACTTCAACATGTTTGCAGCTTGAATCCTTAAAAACACATTACTCAGGCAAGTAAGAAGAAACTGATTCCAGCTGGCTGGTAGCAGGTCTCCATGTTTTTCTATATTCTGGTTGCCCAATATCGATTTTGAACCCATCCATTCTTTTGCACTGCAATTTAAAATAAAAGAGATATATAGCTGGTAGGTTGTCTACACTTGCTTTTCACTAGCTTAGTCTGTTGTTCAGCTAGAAATAATAATGTCTCTCATGCTGCGTCTTGTCTAGGTCAATTATTTTTAATATAATACCAAAGATTGTGGAAATATTTTTAAAAATATCAGGTATTTTGTGACTACAGCAATGTTAATTAAATATTCACATTAACATATGGCAGTTGGATCTCAAGCTTCAGTTGACTCCCACGGAAAAGACGAAGAAGAAATTATACTTCTTTTGCCCAGAATCTTATTTAATTTACCCTAAAACCAATAGCGTTAATTGACATCAAGGCTATGGAGCAGGGCTGCATATCACTTTGTTAACTAAATACACTGTGACACATTTTATTTTCTGCTGTGGCGTCACTATGCGTCACTACAAGTGGTATACTAGGAAATGGCCAATCTTATGTTACATTTCATGTGTAGTAGCCAAAGACTGACTGAATACAACGTGAACCTTGTCTAAAATACGGAACTCAGTGGTCATTATCCAAGATTTTTATTTCCATTGACTTAGAATAGCATCTTCCCTTAGCTACTTCATAATTTTTATTAAATTAATATTTTAAAAGACAGTGACACTCACTAAATAGGTTTTTGCTGTGTTATACAGCAAGGAAGCCCACTACGAGTAGTACAACAATCGTCCAGGATGAGTGGAGCTTTATTGAAAGAGACCTAAAGAGGTCAACTGGGCTATCTCTGTCTTCAAAAGTAAGATGAAATATAACTAATTCCTGACATGTATTTATTTAACCCATTCTTAAAAAACCCTCCTAGACTTCACAGGATCCCTTGGCTGACAGGTAGGTCATATGAAACCTCACAGAGCCTTATTCTGATAAGCTCTTTTTTCAACATATTTGGGCCTTTTTCCACTTGTAACCTTTTCATTTGTTCCTGTCTTCTAATGACATGCTAAGTTGATGAAAGTTTGATCTGCTAATATCCTCAAGAAGACTTGATCATTGTCTATTCACAGTGTTTTCATGATATTTATTTGGTTCTAAGCATAAATTATATATATTATATCCCTGCAGACATGCTTTTTAACCTGATGTCTTGGGTGGGAGGAACAGAGGGGCTAGTGTGTTTTCCTTCCTTTGAAATTTAAAATGCATGGAAAAAGTATTGCTTGTGATAGTTAGAAATCTGAGATCAATTTTGTCAGGGCTGTAGCAATCACTGGTTAGTGACTGAGGTTAGAAAGGCATTTTTACCCACTACTCGAGTGGTAAGGACCTTTTTAGTTGGTTGGTTTTGTGTCACATTCTATAGTAGAGAGCCTGGACCACTCTCTGGGATCATGCAGTGAAATGCTTGCAAGCGATTGGGAGAACTGTGTAAATAGGAAAACTAATGGAAAAGATCTGTTACAGCTTATACAGTAAAATTTCTGTTAATATAGTGTGCTTCCTAACAGTCTTTTCAGGGCCTTTTGAATTAATGAATGTCCTGTCATGTCTGTAAATGGTTCTTACATGCTTTAGTTCATTGGAAAGCTTGTTAGACACTCTGCTTGCATTCTGGCTAAAGAAAATTATATCAGTCTCCAGGGCTGCCAGTTGGGATAGCATTAAATACAGTAACCACTACTGTTTTGCTTTAGAAGTCAAGCTTATGAAATATTTTATTTTTATTTTATTTCTTTTTAAACATGTATTTTCACCTACTCGCTCTTTGCTTTGTGTGAAATGGAAACTGATACTATCTCTGTAATGCGGACTCCTTCATTTCTTGGGGTCATGTTTCAGTTGAGATCCAGATGTCAAGTGCTTGCATGGAGCAAATAATTAATTTTTGTTTTCTGATGCTTTCCTAGATGAGCCCCTTGTCAAATCCTGACAACTTGTGAAGATTGTAGATTTTGGGACAGAAGGTATAGCCCTGATCTCATGAAAGTGAAAATGTGTATGACAACTACAGCATATGATTTATCAAATAGCTGTGTTACTCTGTTCAGTTAACCATTGCATCATATCTGCTTCTACCATGTTTCTGATGATACTTATTTTTCTGCTAGAAGCAGAGAAATTATACACCTAACTCAAAAGTATGAAGTCAGTTTTGACTAAAGATCTCTTTTGAGACAAAAAATATTTAAGAAAGGTTTATGACTTGTTTACAGAAAAAATCTCTTTAAAGGATTGGAGGATTATTCTTATAAATTGTCATACACAAACATCCAGTGTTTTAGAAAATGGTATTTTTAAATGGACCAGGACAGTACTTATGGGTACAGGATTTTAAAATCTCAGCAATATGTTCTTATTACTGTATAGTATCCAAAGCAGAAAACTTCTCTTACTGTGTATGTTCATATATGAGAGTCCATGACTGGTCTTCTGCCTGAATCAATGACATTGATCTTACTTGCAGAAATGAACAATTTGAATGTCAGTTACTGGTCTTCCTTTGAAATTTAAATTGAGAGATATTTTTTTGTTGATATAGGAATAAAGAAGAAAGGTAGTAATAGCATTTACTGGGTTGTGGGTTTGGTTTTGGTTTTGTTTTTTCTGTAGTCTTGTATTTGGCTTAACTAGAACTAAAAGCTGAAAGTTTGCACTACTAGAGACCACTCTTCCAGATTTTTATTTTGTTATTTAGGATTCCTGTCATATCACTAGGCTGCTTCAAGTCTGTAGCGCATTACAGCATTCTAAACGACATTTGGTTCTGCCATATGTCATTCTGTGTTGTGGCACACCAGAGTAATATCATGATTTATCAAGTTTATCAATACTTAATTTGTCCTTAATACAGTTTTATCTAATCCATCTATTCATTTGACTTATATTCTTAGTCACTAACTGCCAAAGCACAGACACATAGTTTATCCTGGAAAATGGTATTTTGAGGTAAGTTCCTCCTTATGCTGTAGTTTAGGAGAAGTTTAGTAGCAGTTTAGCCAAAAGGTAGTTGTGTTGCATTATGGCATTTTTCAGATGAAATTTCAAAAGGGTTCATTCGGAGATTATACCAACCAGCTGTGAGGATTTATCTAGAAGATTAAAAGACTAGGGCTCAAATGTGTGAATTAAAAGAGTTTCTTGGGCCTAGTTAGTTGTTCACTATCAGTGTTGCATTTATTTAGCCACTAATACTTTATTATGCCAATAAGGCTATTTGTGTGCATTTGCAGTCCAAGAAGGTCAGGGCAGGGAATCAGAATATAATTCCTCAAGAAAAATGAGGAGGCATGACTGGTTAACAGTGTCTGTGGCCCCATTATTTTACAGAACACAGCCAAAGAGTTTTCAAAAAATGCATTACTAGGTAAAGGTTAAGGGAGCTGATAGACAACAAATACAACAGATAGAACGATGTTCTGGAGAGATTCTGTTTTTACTCATATAAAGTCATTTTTATTTTCTTTCATATTGAAAAAATAAATAAAAACAGGTTAAGGGGGCTAGTTAGGAACTGGGTATGTGAAAGAACATTTTTGGGCTGCAGTGATTTGCCCATTCAATCATGCTGTAGAAAATACTAAGCATAAGAGCTCAAATAAGGTGGAAAATTTCTAAGGCAAAAAGAAATTACTCCATGGAAATGAGGTTGATTTTGCACATATTTGTCTGGAGGTTGGCTGTTCGCTTTGTTTTACTGCCGCATTGCCCACAATAAGTCATAACAACAACAAAAATGAAAACTTGCAAATACCAAAACAAAAGTATTTGGCTAGAAACCAAATTATCTTGAAAATGAGATGTAAATGCATATAAGAGGAAATACATAAAAGGAAAAGCATTTTGACTTCTCTATTACTGTCACCTCTAGTAAAGTCATGAATAATTTGCTTCTGCTGTGCCTTTCATTTGCTCTTTGCATAGAACAATATTCCAACTGAATGCTGTGGACTGTGGAGGGAGTTCAGTGTTTCCTTAGAACAATATAGTCATGAAATTTTTCTTTCTGTCTTGTCTCTGTTTTCCAGTTAATGTAACCCTTTAAAATGTACATATGTACATGTACTATGAAGTGAACTATAAAGAAGGAAGTTTTGCAAATACCACATGAAAATATTTTCACACTGAGTAATAGTTGCAGGAGCCTGAATTCTTAACATAATATATTATATTCTTTCTCTTACCCACTGGTCACTAAAAACTTAATCTAAAGCCTGGTGAAGTCAGTTGAAAGGATCTACTACTGCAGAATTTAATTTAGTAATGGCTGTTAAAAAAAAAAAAAGCAAGCTGGAAAGCTGCAGGAATCTTTTTTTTCCCTTTCATCTTCCCTCCCTGGTTGCATATACAGTCACTTGAGTGATGGAAGCTAGTGAGATTTTTTTATGCATGTGGTATAAATCTAGTGACTAAAAGATCTCACCTATTGATAGCTGTTCTTGCTGTATATTTTGATCTGTATGGATCTTAGCAGATCTTAAATCTTTAGTTCCCTTCATTGAAACCTGGAACTTCCTTTCACTTCATTGAAATCATCATGATAACTGCCATCCATGTATCCTCCTTCTCCCCTCCAAAAAAAGCCCTATCAATGGGATCAATATTAGATAGTCTTAAATTCCATTGATAAAATCCTATTTATTCCTAGAAAGGTTAATGCTTGGGAATGTTTTGTATGGAAGTGATGGTCCAGAGACGGGAATGGAGGTGCATCAGCAGACAAGTGCAAGCAATCCTTGCTAATAACTTTTCATCCCTTGCTGTATCTGTCACGTAACTATTCATTTAATCTTTATGAATTTATTTATTCATGAATCTTTAATAGAAAGTTGCTAACAGTTCTTATGTGACTTAGGAGCCTAAGTCTTATAATTGTAAATTAATTACATAAGTAGAAACCAGAGACAGTCAATTAGTTTTAGGTCATAAATGCCACTGTCACTTTGGAAAACTTAGGCTTATAAATCATTTAAGTAATTGGATATTTTTATGCTATGTTTTTGCTACAAAACAGGTGTAAAATTTTCTGGTATCAGCCATTGAATCTGAGATAAAGATATACATGTAAATATTTATAAAAATAAACTTTACATGAATGAAAATAGCAGCCATTCTACTCAGTAAATTTTAGGTCCAACAGGAGTAAATAGGTGAGTAAGTACCTGTGCTCTCATTGCAGATACTTCATCAAAATAACCCTCTGATTATGTAAATGCACCAAAGAGGAGTAAGCTACTAAAGAAGCTCCCAGAATTGCCTGCACGTAAATTCCTACCAGTTTCTTTTAATAATGATCTGATTAGTAGCTTGTTTGCAGGAAGTTTGCATGCTGCTCTTGTGACTTCTTCTATTCTTGGATTTCTTAGTGGTAGAATTTCAGATGTGACCAACATCAAACAGCAGGAAGGAACATCTGCTGCCCTCATAAACTTCCATTAGATCTCTTCCCTGATGGCTCTGAGTGCAAGCCTGAGTATGGCCTTGGAGATGTATTATACTGAAGTATTTTCTAGGGCAGATGGCCAAATTAAAATTATTTACTTATATAGCACAAGACACAGTATTAAATCTACATGAATTAGTCCAATAAAGTACATACTACAGAGGAGGAAGAAGAGGACTATGGTTTAATTTATAAAAACATGAGGTTGAAATAGCATATTTTTTAAAAATTTCTGCTAAAGAGGGAAAATCTGAGAATAGTAAAGTCTTTAATATTGGTAGTCATATCTGCTACTTTTGGCATAAATGGAAAACTAATGTATCATGCTGGTAACTATATGCATCACAATACATAGTGAATGTATACACACACACATACACAGAGTCTGTGTGTGAGTTACAACATATGGGCTATATACAATGATGGAAGAATTAAAAACCCCAACTATATATGTTTGAATGTTTTGTTCTGGAGGGCTTTTGCTTTCAGAAGTGAGTCTGATTCCCTCGGTCATGAATGTAACTCAAGTATTGTATTGTTATACAATTTTAAAACTTAGCCAGAGTATAAAGCTGACAGAGCCCATTATGAAAAACAGAAATGAAAATACCTTATAAGTAATAGTCTTGACTAGTTCTTGATACAGAAAAGATACAGGTGGAGATGAAATAAATACTATGTATTTCTTTAATTATTTGCACATTGTGTTCATCCTATAGCAGGAATTACTGTAAATTTAACCAAATTAATATTCTCAGAAAAGGTTCTACACAATCTGAGTAGGTTTTTTTCCCTAAGAACATAAATATGAGATTCTGATCTTTTTCTACGTCTCAGAATTTGAGATATCAACAGATGGGCAGGGGGGATTGCCATTGATTTTTAAGTTTAAATAAATTTCATGTGAAATGGGATAAATATCAAAGCATCCAATGTAGTATTTATCATCCTTATTCTTTACTATGTAGCTTCTTACTGTGTTATTTGGAAAGGTTAGAGAGTTGCAGTATATTTAACACAAAGATTGTTGGCAATATTTGGCTTATACCTTCTGTCTTGTCTAGTAAGGGGGGGGGGAGGGCAGCCCTCAATGGAAGGCTGCTGAAGGATCCTATTGGATCTGCATTGAGTACGACAGCATCTCAAATGAATAAATCCAGGTGGCTCGGCAATTTGAACCTATTTGAAATTAATCGAGTAGTGACCTGCAGATGTCACAGATTTCAGTGTTTATCCGACTTGATCGGAACAAAAATGTGTTTGGAATGAGACAGAGCATAGCATACAGATATTCCAGGATTTCTTAGTCCATGCTTCTCTAGCTAATTAATCAAATACTGTCTTTTGGAGAGGGTATAAATCAGCTCTTCAGAGACATGTCTTCTTTTCTGGTTTACAAAGTGCTTCCTCTGACAAAAACTCCGCATGAAACTGTTCAACGTCCGTAGTCACCAGTCACTCTGCTTAGAGAGAGAAGTCTCTAGTTCTTATGCAAAAAAATCCTCCCACTCCAGAGTGTTTTACTGGGTCATTTCAGAAATCTGCCTCTAGTCTATGTATTTGAATGTCAATGGAATATGCTTCTGTTTTTTATCCCTAAACTTTCTGGCAAACATGAAAGTGATCAGTTGACCATCTGATAGACTCAGCCAAGTTGCCTGTCAGACTTCTCGAGTTGCTGACTCCATCTGGTATGAAGTCAGGAAAACTGACTGAAACCAAGTTCTAATTTGATTTTTTTGTCTCCTTAACCTTTTCGGTGAGTTCCACCCATGAATTCAAACCGGCCTGAAGAAAGGCCAAGTAATTACTTTGTGATAAGAAGAGCAGCACTGAAGGATTTGCCTGGGGCTCAGAACACTGACGGTTGGATAAAACTCAACAAAGTCCATGTCCCCAAAAGGCTGCTGAGGCTGGATCTGCTGTAGGCTAATATGCTTAGAGGAAAGGTCAGGCAGTTGTGGAAGCCTGAACAGCAGACTGCCTCTCAGCTCTGTGGCTGGCTGTGTTCAGAAGCTGAGTGGGGAGCAGAAAGGGATTGATATAAATGAGTTCGCTGATACCTTTTTTCCTTTGGCCCATATTCCCCCGACGTGGGAGCAGGTGTCTGTGCTGTCACTACAAACAACCGGAGCTCTAATGTGAGCCTCCTGCATAATTGCTGTGGGACGAGAAGACCTGGAGGTCTCAGGCTCCGGGTCTAAAGGTTTGCCCCCACCCTTTCGTAAACGAAGTCGGGCATTTACATTAGAATGAGTGTTCGGAGCAGAAAGGAATTCTGTCTTTCTTCTCTACGCCAGCGTATTTCTAGGAGAAAGAGTATTCCTGGTAGCATCCTATTACATCTCAGCCACCCACCCTGATAGGAGTGGCTAATGGTTTCTATTGGCAACCACTGAAAAACCAGAGAAGCTTTTTAGCTTCGATTTATGATAGAAACCAGAATAACACCCGGGAAGAGCGTAATAGTGGTTTCACTTTCAGTAATTCTCATCTCTGCCTTGTTTCGTCTGAGTGCAGTTAGGAGCGTAGCCAGGTGCCTTCAGCATAGCCACAGCCTTCGATAGTCGCTTCCACAAGTAATGATTAGACACTAAATGATGGGGGGCTGCTGGGATTCCTCTTGAACTTGTTGTAAATACGGTAGCTTTTGTTTACTGGAACATCCTACTTCTAAGACTGTGTAACTAAAGAAGAAGGATAGCCTAGTTAGAAAGACTGCCAAAAGTCAGTTATCTTTTAAGACTTGTCTCTACTTAATAACCTTACTTTGTTACCAGTGGTTTTTTCCAAGAGATATAATAGAATTGACTTAAAGCTACCGCAAGAGGTAAACACTTTTTACCTGGGGACAAATTTGTCTTCTAAGTAAAATTAATCTGTTGACTAGGATGCTTTCGTAGTCTGAAATTGCATTTATCTTCTTAATCCTCTTAATCATGCTTTTAAATATTAATTGTGCAGTTAGCCGTTACAGAAAAATAATTGGAAGTTGTTTGTCTGATTGTTAGGGAAATTCTGTAAGATTTTTCACTCTTTGAGTATTTCTTGAAATATGAAATATTTTTCTTGAAAGAAAGATAAAAAAAAGGGGGTTATGTACTACTGTTTTCCCTTTCAATAATCTCAATGTTTTCAAACAATTCTGCATCTTTCGTTGTTGTTCTTCTCTATGTCCTCTTTCTTTATATGAATCATAGGAGACATTTTAAAACCTATTGGACTGGCAAACTAGAAACCGAAGAAAGCTTCCTTCTCTGCTGAAATAAATGAGTCAGAAGGAATCACTTTCAGTGGGTGAGTTGTGACCCAACCTGTCACTGGCTTCTCTTCTGAATCAGCTGAATAGCAGATACCTCTCAAAAATGTTTGGAAATCACAAAGTTGAGATCACCACCTGTTTTCATGTAAGCTACTGAACAGCCACCAGCAGATAGTATTTTATCTTCCATAATTTCCTGACTGATGGTTATGAATGTAACTCGGAAAGCACCTTCAAGTGGGTTAACTAAATGAATGTATTTTTTACAGCTACTGTCTAGTCCCACTCTGGCTTTATTTGTTGATTAGGTTTTGAGGGATCAAGTGTTTATGGTAGTTTTTGTTATTTCTTTGTCTTTAAGTAAAGACTGAATTATAGCTTCTGTTGCCAATTAAAATAATAATTTCAGGATGAAAAAAGTGAAAATTATTTAGTCTCTATGAAGTTCTCTGAGTGCAGGTGAAAGTAGAATTTGGCTAAATCTTGTACAGCTTGCATTTATATATGAGAATTGCAATTTTATTACTATCGCCTCTGCATGGACCTCTGACGAAAACTGAACCTACTGGAAAGATATTGTTTGTGCTTGACTTCGGAGAGGAATTGAAGTCACTTTTTATGCAAGAATAATATGGGGCAATGACAACAATATTCAGCAAAAGAAAATTTGCACTTCCTTGGAGTCTTATTATTTGTGTTTGAAAAATATACTAATTATTTGCTCAAGGTAAAGATTTCAACTTCAACTAAATTTCAAACCTTTGTTCTCATTGTCTTGCTCTGACTCAGAAAGCTGTTGTAATTAACTTGTATAGGGAATCTGTAGATGACCTAAAATGCTGTTTTTCTTCTGGGTAAATGAGGCATAGTGGATATGCGGGCAAGGAAAATGGCCCTGTTATGCTCCAGTGATTGGAGGTCTTTACTGTATCGCAAAAAATATAGGTTGGTGTGACCATGGATTTGCTTATATGTCAGCAGATGAAGGGACGAGGTGGGTCTTTGAAATGGAAAAGACATATCAGATAGGTTTTAGTTGTATGTTCATGGGAGATCTCACTGGGCAGAGTGGAATATATGGCTGCACTGTTCTCTTTCGAGCCACTGTAGCATGTATAGGGGAAAACCCAAAACTTAGAGGGAGAAGCGTGTCTTGTGTAAAACGTGAACGTGGCAGGAGGTGCTCTGTCAAAATAAGAGAACTGTAATCAAAAGCAGCTGGGGGTCTTGTTGCGTTTCTGTTGTCACCTCTAGGTCAGTGTATGGAGACCATTAGTAACTTTGGTCCGATAGTGACTATGTGCAGGTACTCGTGGACTCTGGCGTTCATGTATACATGGCAAAGGTTTTAAAAAGCACTCTGGTGCCTTGAAATGACTCCTTCTCGGAATGAGTGTCTGTGGCAGTGCTAAATGTTTCCTAGCAGATGAGTGCCATAGGCACTTTTAATTGAATTGAGGAGCTGATAGAAAGAGGCAAAGTGTATGCTGAAATCCTGCTGGCTATCTGCAGCACAAGTCTAGCAGACAGGGACAGCAAAATCTTCGGACACTCAGTAAACCCCGTAAGAGGTCTCCGGAGGGACTGCTTCTAGGAGTTGAACCGTAACCTTTTTCTCTGTGGGCATCACGGTCTTTGTCTCGCCGCACAAAACGCTAGCCAGTGCTCTGAAGTTGATGTTGCCTGTGACACTGGCACCTTTCCCCTGAGAGGTAAGATAAACATGCTAATCTATTTCATAGAGGTGATAAAGAATGCTGTCTTCTTGCTGGGAAAGGTGGAGCATTCCCTCCCACTGGCTTACTAGCAAAGGGTTTTCTATACTGATACCACTGCAGCAATGCATATAATGTGCCCCCATCTATCAAAACATAATTGTTGGCCTGCCAGTCCATACTGTAAATTGCTTGGGAGAAAAGCGCTAGCATTGTTGCAATTGTAAGGGGAAGAATGAGTGCCATCCTAGTTGCTGCAGGTGACTTGTAAGAAAATATTAGAATAATGTATAGGTCTTTGCCTGAAATTTTGTTAAAGGGGTTGGGAATGTTCTCCCAGGAATATTTTTTTGTGTGTTTTTGTTGTTTTTTTTTAAAATTAAATTCTGCACAACTAAACAAGATACACAGCAGTATTTACCCGATACTACAGGTGAGATTTTTCAAAAGGAGACTTTGGAAATTTTGAAACTACAGCTGGCATTGTTTCGCTGAAATTTTCTGCTCCTGCAAATGAGGAAGGATGTATTTTTACAGGCTGCACTATTGAGTACAAAGTGAGGTATTTTGATGAAGGAGATCAGGACATTGTTCATGTCACTTAGCAAAGATGCATCCAGAAAGCTACTTTGCAATGGAAACCAAAATATTTTTATGTTATCTGCAAAATTAATGTAACAGTGTCTGAGAAGTAATTTGCCTGTTCATGTCCTGCAGCCACTGACCCTGGAAATCTGGAAGGATCCTTCTCTCTGAGGCATTATGTCAGGCAGATCTCATTAGAATTCATAAAAATTAAAAGTTTTCCACTAAATGTTATAAGTTTGATGAATTTATTAACACCAGTAACAATTTGGCCATCTTTTTGGTGCTGTTTGAATCAAGCTAATCTCTGAGAGTAGAAGACTCAACTTTCTATACTTATAACACTTTTCAGTAAAATTGGAAAGCTTTGTTACTGGCCCATCTAGAGAGCTCTCAAGATTTTCAGAACCAGAAGAAATAAGAAATCTTCCTGAGTGGACTTTTCCTGACTACACTGGTGTAATTTTGAATAACTGGAAGTAGAATACCTGGATATCAGAGTAACCCATGTAGTCTAAATTTCCATGTACCACTTGGTATTTACTTTTGCTTTAAGTCACATACTACTCAACTAACATTTTTTACCTATACATTCTGCTGTTTTGATTGTAATGCTTGGGAACATTTGCAGTCTCTCCTGTTCACTTCAAAGTTGGTAACTTCATCAACTCTACATATGCCAGATACTGCTCTGCAGCATGTGGATGTTAAGCTGTTTAATCTCCCTGGGAGAATCTTGGTTTAAATCCATGACTAACAATCACATAAAAATACGTCCAAGACAGATGCCTTTCAACTTGTGTAGCTTTTTGATATTGGGGTGTCTCAGAACTCTCCAGGTAAATTTTTTATTTCCCCCCACCCTGAAACTTATCTGGAAACAAGCTTGTGGTTTAAATACATAAAATATTTAGTTGGCTTTTCGACCTCAAGAAAAGTTTGAAGATATTACTTATTTCTGTGGTTTTCTCTTGAGGTCTTCAAGACACAAGATTTATGGTATCAGTTTTTCACATGTGAGAGTCTTGCTGCTTCAACACTTGTGGTTGAGGAGACCAAAACTATGCAAGTGTCTTGAAAGGATAGTTCAAAACAACTCTAGAAAGAGAGAGAGGGAGAGAGAGAGATACACACACCTATAATATGTAAGTATATATACATGTATTTGGCTAATTCCAGTGGCTAAATCAGTAATACTTTAAGTTGCTGAGAAATTATATGAACAAGAAAAAATTAGTCAATATCTAGTATTATTGTTACCTTTCTAATGGTAGTTCTTAAAAAATCATTAAAGCTGGAACATTTACTTTGTTTCTAGATTCTAAAATTTCACTTTGCCTTTTTAGAATAACCTTTATTGTTTTCCTAACTGTGTTGCAAAGGGGCTTCTACCTCATTGAAAATAACTATTTGTTTGGGAATGCCAGGAAAATTAATATATTCTACACTTAGAACAACTACAGAACTTAATTGGGGGGAAAATGAATACCTTTTATATAAAAAAGGGGTTTTATTTTAAAACACTTAAATTTTAATTATTACTTTTATTTAATTTAAAATTTTCAATTTCAAATTTATTTTTTAAGTCAGTAAATGAATTTTTTTTAATATGTCAATTTCCATTTCTAAAACTACATACCTTTAAATTTTTACCTCCTAGTTGTTCTCTGCCTTGTTTTCCTTTCCCCAAAGTAAAGGAAGTTTGCCAAAACATTTGTTCTGCAAAATTAATTTTGGTTTTTTTTTGGGGGGGGGGGGGGGAGGAAGTTGTTTTGTTGGTTTTTTTTTTAATTGAAACTCTCTTTTTCCCCTCATAGAGGAAACCTCTGCCCTGCAAAAATGAAAAAATATCCCTTGAATAAACAAATAATTTAGACGTTAGTAGTTATATGATCCAAACAAGGGAAGAGAAGTTCAGAAACATAATTAATTATATCTGGAATCCAACAGTAAGCTCTTTGTAACAGCTCTGAACCTCTCTCTCAAGACTACCATGTCTGCTCTTAATGTATTTTTGACCATTGCTTGACAGTGCTGTATACACAATCAGCAGCAAGTAAATACCAATGAGTGCAAAAATAAAGCAAAACAGAACAGTGGGACATTTGAAATATGTGTGGCTTTAGATTAAATTAGACAATGCTGTATGATCCCAGCCCATTAGGACACAGATCAAACAAGCACTAAAAAGACAACCTGCTAATTACTGCAATAATGCCTTCTTATTGCAACACACTACATAATATTCATGACTTTGAAGATTATTTGGTTGTCACATCATACCATTTTGGGGTGGACGGGGTGTGGACAATGACACACAGAAGAAGACAGTTTCTGTGGTACCAAAAACTGTCTAAGAGTAACTTCACCTGAGAACTGGTCAGACCACCTTTTATATAGGTATTGAATGATAATCACAACATACAGCTGTTTATTTGGTGTAAACATTATTCTGCCATTTGTTTAAATTGAGAACATTTCTGTGTTAGAAAATGTTTTTTTTAGAAACACAAATATTTTTCATATTTCAGCATTTCATATTAGGCATTTCATATTTCAGTTGTTTGTCTTCATCATGTCATTGCTGCTTCCCATGTCCACTCAACATTACATTAGTACCTTTTTCAAAAGAGCAAAGGAAAGAGTGAAGGTGAGGGGAATTTACTCCTTTACACCAACAGCTTTTTAGTGGGTTGTTTGTTGCCTTTTTTTTAAGTTCTGTGTTCTACTAAGAGCTTCGGAGAAAATAAACCTTTTGAATACTCTTGTAAAATATTGTTACTCTGTTCTCACTGTGATGCAGTATTTTTTAGTATTTTGTATATACTAACAGAGAGGTACTTTTCGTTACAGTCACCAGCATTTAAGTGAAAGATATGACCTCAAAATGATTGTTAAATCAGTTATTTTTGATCATATTAGAAATCATATTATTTACTGGGTATGCTGTAAACATTTTTAATTCACTGAACGCCAGCTAAAGCTAAAACAGTTTTTCTTTTTTCACATTTTACGTATATCTATGGTCTTTTTATGTTGGTTTTTCTATTCTTCTATTTATTATCAGTCATAATAGATGTTACAGATTTGTGTTGTGGGTTTTAGTACAAGACTTACGAGGCTCATGCTAATGCTGTCTAGACTGTTTCTATTTAGATTGTGAGAATGTGACCTACTTTCATCTCTGTCACTGCATCTGCAGATTCTTCTATTCATGTCATATTAATTTGGCCAAATTTAATGATTGTCCTGCCTCATTAGCTGGACTTGCAGGACACATATGGGAGACCTCAACCAGGCCAAAACTCATTTCTCAGTCATGCCAAGAAGGTGTCACCGTATTTTTCCAGCCCTTTGTGACCCAGTGATCTCAAGTAAATAGCTCTTCTAGTTATGGCTAATGGTTGCTGAGATACATTTTGCAAAGTTTAACACAACTACTTAATGATGATCTGTCCATCTGTGCTTTTAATGATCAGTAACTAATACCCATTCTTATGCATGCAGTTGCAGAAACAAGAATTGAATTTTAATGCTGACTCATTTTTTTCTTGGAGTATTGAATAGAAGAAAATCTTTCACTTTCAATTTGTGTCTTGATGCTACATTTGATTACAGCTTTTGCCAGAGTTTGATGCCTTTTGTTCCTTTGTAAATGTATAAATTTCTTGAATTTTGTTCATTGCTATTTGCTATTTTTCTTACCATCTATTCACTAGTTAGTAAAACAGAAAGCATGTCAACATATTTCACTGAAGAAAAACTGGAGTGGACATAAGATGTTTCAAATAGCTGTGCACGAAGGCAACTAGATTTGTCAATTCAGTATTTAGATCCTCTGGAATATCTCAGCAATTGCATAGTGAAATTCCCTCAAATGCTTCTTAAAATAATGCAGTATTATCAGCTTCAATACTCCTATTATTTTCATAAGCACTACTGCTTTAAATATTAATGTCTGCATGGTATGGAACATAATATTTCTTAATTATGGCTGGAGAAGAAGATAAAAATGCCTCGAGTTACATAGTTAATAGGTTAAGTTAACAATAATAAAGTTTTATGGGTAACTCCTTATTTGATCTCTCTCCCCCCAAACTTATCTGTTCTTATTTTATATACTCAGGGGAGGTTTTCAAGGAGTTGAAGAGTGAAATTGTTGCATCTTAAGATGGTAAATTTGGCTTTCTGATTTAGCTGTTGAAATGTTGCGTGCTGTGTGGAGATTATGGTTCCACAGCAAGATGTAGTTGCAGTTTTTTGCTGGTTATTCTTGTCAAACTACACTTCAGTGAAATTGAAACACAATACTTCTGACAAGGAGCAATGTACATGCAAGATCAGAAGAACGTCCTGGAAGTTAGGTGCTTAGGCATTTACCTGGTCTTGCTAAACGAGGGTACATGGATTGGGAAGAATTCGAGAATAACGCTTTTTGTGAGTTTAGTTGGGCAGAAAGCTGAAAATACGAAACAGATGTGGAGCTTCAGAACGCTGATTGTGAAAGACAAATATTCCTTGCCTAATCAGATGTTCTAGGTGTGGTCACTAATTATTAAACTGTAATTAGTTTACGTGCACATCATTTGGATATAGGAGTTATTCAACGTGTAGCCTGGTACTAACCTATCAATAGGAAGTCGTCTTTATCTCAGCACATGAAATAGTCCTCTGTACAAAAGATTCATACAAGAAATATAGACTATTTAAATCCTTAGGTAGAACGTTAGCGGTTTGTAAATGGTCGCTAGACCTTCTGTTGGGTTTCTACACCACTGTGTATTGTACTGAAGGGATGAATTAGGAACGTTGATAGTAGGAGTCCATGTTCGGATTGAATTTATTATATAGTTACTGAAATACGTACTGTATTCAGCTCACAGTTGTCTTCATTGCTTTGGTGTTTGAATTAAAGCAGAGCATCCTAAAATTAGAGAATTAGCAAATTCTCATAGTACTTCAGAATCTCAGTGCTTTTCACTGATCTTATTAATTCCCCTGCTTAGATTTTTTTTTTTTTTTTTTTTGGGGGGGAAGGGTATCTAATGTGAATATTTTCCTTGCAAATCTTTTTTAATATGAAACAGAGCTGCTATGAACATAAGTAAGTGTCTCATTGTGTGAGCATTGTATTTGGACTAGATCTTCCAAAAGTGAATGTACGTTTGCAATTAGCTATGACTCACAGAGCATTAAAACTCTGCAGTGAATTAGTTTAATTGTATATAAAACCTGAGAAGATGTAGAACTTAGAATAACTTTTCCAACAGCAGAAGAAAATCTTTTCTCCTTCTTAGTTAAAAAGACTCTGTCATGTTAACATTACCACATTAATTGAACAAACAGAAATCTTTAAAGCATTTATTTACAAAACTGCACTTGAAGTTGAAAGTCTCCCATCCACAGGAGATGGGATGGAACCCCAGCAAGGTTAAGTAATTCATCCAGATAGTTCAAGAAATCTGGAAACTGGATTTCCAAATGCAAGCCTGGGATGCTAAGTTACGTTTTTTGAATACCACAGGTCTCAATACCCTGATTGACCTTTGATTTGTGAGTTGGCTTTTATGAAGTTTTAACTTCTAGTTTTAAAATATTATTCAAAAAGAGTCCTTGGGATGAACTTGGTGATTTTGCAGTGAATTTATTGTTTAGGATTACAGGTACTGAAAGTAACGATTTAAAGACTAGTGCTTTTGAGAATTGCATAGAACATAAGATACTCGGAATTCTTTTCCTCTGTGCTTTTTTGGGAAATTGTCCTTCCTTCCTTTTTATGTCAAGCACTCAGCAAGTGCCAATATCAGAAGCTTTTCATAACTGCCCAGAGCAGCCTAGAATGGTTGAGTTTACAAGGAAATGTTTGTTTTTGTTAGTTCATTTTTAAAAGAAGTCTACGAAATGGAAAACAGTTTAGACTTGAGTCCTGTACAGGTAGAGATGAGGCTTCCTCAACTGATGCCATCATAATGTAAATGTGATGCCGACGCAATGTGATATATAATTTTTCTATATATGCCCATTCAGATATATGACCTAAACAATATGCTCATGTTTTCTAGTCTATTTTATGACCAATGATGATGTAATGAGCTGGGTAACAGTAAGTTAAAGCCATTTGTATTTTCCACTTTCTCTCCACAGACATTTTAGTTATTAAAATTAAGTTTTAGAAAGTATGTGCTCTTCGTTCTATTTAGGATTAAAAGATTCATGTATTGTAAGTGCTGAAAAAGCTTGCACTGTAGGATGATACTTGGCACTAATGCTTTTATTAAACCCAGCAATATACTTAAAGAGATTTTCAAACAGTTGTTTGGTTTTTTTTTCTCCTAATAGAACCCACACAGGCATTTTCATGGGAATGACAAAGACATCGCTGCAAGTAATAGTTATTTGTACCTTGTCATGCATCAACATTGTCACTTTTCAAATGTAGCATGAAGAGTTGCAAATCATCAGTCTGTGTCAGATACAGTGACATTTTTCTCTCCCATCTTCACTTTTTGCTCTAATATATATTATGATTATTTCTCTCTTTCCTAAATTGCTGATCCAAATTACAAATATTAAGAGATCTGGGTGTCTGGAATGCATTGGTCAGAAGATTAATATGAGCGAGGATATGAATTTAATCTTAAGTATGAATAAAGGGGTGGTATGCAGTCTTTCATCCTTTTAAGACCCAGTACTGTGTTTAATACAGTTGTTTCAAGTGAGAAAAAGAAATGGAAACCAAACAAAGAAAAGTTAGATGAAAAATCGTAATGTTAAGTACACACAGAACCATGTGAATATATGATGTAGGAAATAACCCTGACATTCTTGAGGGTGTGGACAATACATTTATAAACCGATTGACATTTTCAAAAGTAGTTTTTAAATGTGTACATGGCAATCTTGGCAAACCAATTTTTTATCAATAAGTTATTTTATAAGTGCAGATTGTATATCTGTTAATAGTTAGGATATTGAGGCTATTGAAAGGGTTTACATTTTCGCCTTTGAGTTTGTGCAAAGCTTCCTCATTTTGAAAGACACAAAACATGAATGCACACCGTTTTTATGCAGAGATACAAAAATAATTGAGCTTCCAACTCATCCTTTTAGCTACAAAATCAAGAAGGAAATGCATACTGTGATCAAATTAAAATAAATTTTTCTCTCTTCTCTTCCTACTAAAACCAAACCTGAACAAACCATTTTGGACCAAAAGGCACATTTTGTTCCTGTCATGGATTTCTGAGTTTTTTAATGAAATTTTAAATTCAACTTAAAAAATGAGCTATTACATATGATGGCAATGAGGAGAAAGGAGGTCTGGAAAACTGGCATTTCAGAAAGAACTGAAACAACTGACATTGAAAGGAAGAGTGAGGGATGGAAACGGGGGAACAATAAAAGTTTTCAGCACATGAAAAGTTATTGAAATCAAGAGTAATCCATGCTGACTGTGGGCAGGATATGTAGTGCGTTTACACTGTAGCAATTTTTTCAATGTTTTGTATTGGGAATCACTTTCTAATAAAGAAACTGAAATATTGGACTGTAAGATAATGGAATATCTATTACTGAATTCTTTCGGAACAAGTTAGAGTGCATATCAAAAAGGATGACAGTTTACTGTGCGAGAGAGGTAGTGAAAAAAAATTACCTGCTAAAAGGGCCTAATTTTCTAAATACAAAATAGGATATATGGGTTCTAGAGCCAAAGTAAAGTCTGTTTTTACACTCAAACCTCATAAACTTAACTTTATTTCTAAATTTTAGTGTTTCTTTTTGTATTGGTATTTGAAGTACAAACCTGTTCTTAGTCTTGAAATTGTGAACAGACTGGTTTGTACTACCTCTCTCACTTGAAAATAATATATTTCTGCTTTTTACAGACTCTCTTCAGACTCTCACAGTATAAAACAGCAGTGATTCTCCCATAGATCGCAAGAATTACTTGTTTTCCTTAACCAGCAACTATAGTAAGAAAAATTAATTAAACTGGTGGCTTAAACTAATGACAATAATTTTCAAGAGCAAATAAACTGTTCATGGTCATGTGGGAGTCAGTCCATGAGAACGAAGTGCAAAAATACCACAAAACCACTCTGAACTAAATATTTTTAAATTTTTGCTAAGGGAAACAAGTTGATTTTTCCCCTGGGACTTACTTCATGCAGATCATTAGAACATGGCCAGTCCAACAAGAAGTAAATATGTGCAAATCAGAGGTTTTTCTCCAATTCTAGTGGCAAGGCAGCTATTTCTAAATTCAAAGGCAGGTTATTGTTTTGCACAGAGGGAAACTATTGCACATTTATGAGATATCCTTAAATGTTTTTTTCCCCCTAGCACCACATCTTTTTCATTTGAGTGGCAGCTGAAGTGCAGAGTAATATACTGAATTAAGTGAAGGGCTAAATGAAGCAATTAACTGTTCTTTCCAAGACTATGAAGGCACTAAGTGTGATTTAGAACAGCTGGATGTTGACCCTTTTTTTGTATATGAATCAGGGCAGGAGAGGTAAAGCATGATCACAGAAGGTTTATCTCTGCTCCTTTTTACAGCTCCTTGAGCTCGTTATGCAAATTCATGTAACTTTCATGTGTGTGAAACATTTGCATTTCCCACTGGGAAATTCTGGGGAACCTAGGAAGGAAGGAAATATTCGTCCCTGCCTAGCCATCTTGTTGCTAAGATAGCAACCACAGCTTTATGGCTGTTACAGGCCATGCTTCCTATTTTGATTTACATTTCAGGCTTTCCCTTATTGTAAACTGCAACCAAATCTGACATAGGTGAGAGTTTTTTGGTATCGTGCCAAGCACAGATTTCCTGGGCTTGATTCCACAAGTAAAATTGTGCTGGCTTTACAGCTATAAAGAAGCAGGTAGGACTTTACCTAAATGTTTCAGGGGAAGTATATACATCCCAGGGATGGCAACGGTTCAGCTCATAAAGTTTTACAGGGCCGCTTTAATTTGTATTACTGTGGTAAAGATTGCAGATTCTCATATCTGGTAGACGGGCTAGTCTGTGTGGAAGGGTACTAAGTACGGACGTGTAGTCTTCAAAAGGTTTGGTTCTGTACTAACAAAATGACTGAAGTTTGTTTTACTCTAATACAATGTGGCTCTAAGACCCTGTTGCAGAGTAATTGTACGGCTCTTAACAGCGTCGTTGATAAAATGGTTTTGTTTTCTGTCTCCGAATTTGTGGCGAATTCACACGGCGTTAGTATTTCTTCATTTTGTCTTGTACTTTTCTAGTAACTTGAGAATTATTCAAGGATGATTTGCGTGTATCAGATTTTAAGATAAGGCTGGGAAATATAGGAAATACATGCATAAAATGTGTGCTTTGTAACTGAAGGTCATACAAATACAAATATTTGGAAAAGTCCGTGTGCAGCCTTTTTTCTCCTGCAAAGTGCCATTACACAGCAACAGATTTGGGTGCCATTAGAGCGGTTATTGAGGGCAAGGAGAAAATCAAGCGTTGACTCATGTATTTGCTGAGTTTACCTGGAACGGGGGATATGCAAGTTCATTTATTTCTGTTAGGTGATTTGAACATTTTGGAACTTGAATTCCAGTCAAGGTTACTGTGCAGTTTGTAGAAGTTTGTGGTTACATATTCTTAAAGCTAGAAAGTTTTCTCCCCCACTCCCCCCAATTTTCTTCTGTTGCTCTGAATTAAGCTGATTTTTTGCTTTAACTCACGTAGGTGCCAAGAACAATTAACAGAGGTCAGTTTATAATGATATGCATGCAAGTTAGTCTTGCTTATTTTCTCCTACCAGCTGTGTTCTGGAGGAGGTACAGGACTGTGCTTTAGAGTTATGAAATCTTTTGGTTTTTGTTGTTGGGAATAGTTAGTAATCAGTCTTGCTTTTTTTAAGACCTTGTGAAAATTGTGATTCTGTTAAGGGTTTTCATTAACTGTTATTCTGACAGCTGAAGATAACATATCCTAACACTTTAAATAAGCCATTTAGTATAAATCAGGTACAATCCAGTAGGCATAAGTCAAAACACTGCTCTGCGATCTCACAGCTAGTCTTCCACAGGTTTGTGTCCATGTGTCACAAACATTGAAAAAAAGGCATACATAGCCAGAAGTGTATTCTGCTGCGTTTTCCATCACTGTCACCTTTATGGAAACCTGTGCAGGGAAAGTTCCTTGATGAAACAGCATTAAATAAAAGATCCTTTTGGAGATCTTTACAATACACAGTTGTTCTTGTAAACAGGTAATAAGAAATGAAACAATTTGGTCTCCTTTTGTTCTAGTTTTCTAATCAGTTGGTTCTGTTTCAGTTTCCTTAATGCTATGATAGTGCTGGCAGGCAGCATAGAAAGACTTTGGCAGAGTGAGACATCTCTATGGCTTGTCTGAACTTTGGCACAAGAATGACAGTTGTCAGGAAATACCTCAGTTTATATGCTGATCCCTAATAGAGTTTTCATGTCTTCTGATAATTTAATTTTCTCTTTCCTCATATTAAACCTGCTAAATTTTATTAGTATCTCCAAGCTATTTTCTCTGGGTTAATATTTAGAGCCATATTTGCACAGAAAATTATTCTTATTCTGCTTGTAAGGAGCAAGCAAAGTAAGTGTGTGTGTATACACACATATGTATGTATGTATAAAACAAGTAGGTGGAACTATAGCTGACAGTCATTTTATATAGGTGAACAAATAATTCAGCTCTTCTAACTGAGGTAATTCTGACAAAGTCATTGTGTATACTTGCTTAAGCAAGTCAAGTAGGAACTGGCCAGTAATAGAGATATCTGAGAATTAATCTTTAGGGCACGTTTGGCCTCCCATTTCAATAGACATGCATCATGCTTAGCCACAGACTATCTTACGCTTTTTCTGTTTTTTCAAGTATCATTTGAAAGCAGAATATTTTGATAACCTCAGTAAACCCATTTCTTAGTACAGTCATATTCTAAAATTAGCTATGACTAAATCTCATAGTTTCTGTCACTTTATTTGGATTAAATCTTTTATTTCCTCTAAGAAAAAGAAACATATTCTATCTTACATATCAGTATATTAGAGAAACCTTTACATATTTTTTATCAAGATAAAAAAAAAAAGTTCTTGCATTTTATCTTTCATGAAACTTCTTTTTAGCCTGACTTCTAATGATTCAGAAACATGTACCGTATCTAATAGCAGCATAAATTTATGGAGGCCAGATTAGGCCAGTTTAATCTGGAATGATCCAGTGTAATTTGAAATAGAAAATGCAGCTGCTTCTGACACATTTAGGTAATAGTTACACTGTACGGGTTATACTTTATATGTAATTTAAAGACTGGAATTAGAGGTGAACTTTTCTATGTTGGATAATTTCATTCCTTCTAACTTGATTTTCAATATTGAATATGTCCAGGACACCAGAGAATCATAAGGAAGAGCAGGTTATCAATAAAACTCACAGAAAGTAACCAGATGTCCCACGACGCCCAGCTGATAATTTTGCGTAATGGTCATCACTTCTCTTAGCTAATGTTGCTGGGATACTGGAGATACAGAGGTTCTCTGTTCATTCTTGATTCCTTGTTCCCTCCTTTTCCGATTTTGGAGTTGCCTCTTCAGTATTTTAATTCTACAATTAGAAGTACAATATTTCATTCCCGCTTGAACATTTCTAGCACATAGATTAGCACAGCTGATGCTGTTTATTCCTCTGATATCAGGTAGTAGGTTCCCATTCAATAGACATTCGTGATGGTGAATTCAGCACAAAGGACAAAAAAGGCAGTGTTCCTAAGCCATTCCTCTCTCATGGTTAGCTCCCAGCCTTTGCATTAATAATAGGGGGAAAAAATACAAAATACTGTGGGGGGTGCTTAAATACAAGAACAGATTGGCCAGAGAGATTGTGGGCTCCTGTAGGTCTCCACTGGATGTGCCCTGAGCTGCTTGCTCTAGTTAGACCTGTCTTGAGCAGGAGACTGGTCTGGATGACCCCTGGAGGTCGCTTCCAACCAAAATTATGACTGTGATTTTATTTGTCCCCTGTAAAGATTAATGAAGAAAAAACCAACCAAAATCCAGAATGCTATAGACAGATCATCTCTTTATTTGTCTTTAACTTACTTGTTTGTTCCATAAAAAGTGTACAGATGGGGGGTTTTAATACCAAGTTTTGCTAGAAGTCATTGGATAACAATTCTGAATGTTATGAAAAATTAATCATAGATGGTACAGGGCTTATTGAAAGAAATGGATTTGCTAATGAAGATATGAATATATAAATGCTGTCTAGTTTTCAGTTTGATGTTCATCTTGACCTTCCCATACCACCTTTGCCAGCAGGCACATTGTCCTAAATTTCTAGCTTGCTGTTCTCAAAGTACTCAGTGAGGTAAGACATGGTCACACCGTGAGGAACATGCTTTGTGCATGCCATTAAATTCCTGACCGAATTAGAAAGTTTAGTTCAGGTCCTTTGATATCACTGTCTTTTGTATAATGACAAAAAAATGACAGTGCAATAGTTGAATTTTACTTACATGATCGTATTTTGCCTACTAAAATTTTAAAAGAAATTCAACAGGAATGCCAATTCTTGTTCTTGGTGTGAAAATGCTATGTGGTACTACTGTGAATCATTTCCCAGAAGTTACGAGGCGGGTACATTTTGGTGGTCTGTAAAATGGTTCCTATGTGATGATTTTAGACACACTGTGATGAAAACACCTGCATGAATACAACTTAATGTTTTTTTTTTTTTGTTAATTTAAAGGTAATAAGCTTACACGGGTTTTTATATTATAATATTACTAACAAACTGATGTTATTGATGGGGGGCATGATCATTAGCTCCTCTGTTAGTATTTTCCCAGGAAACGTTCTGCTCTTCAATCATTATTGCTCAAACTATTGCTCTAAGAAGGAAAATTACAGTGTGATTTGTATCCTGTTATCCACTGTATTCTCAAAGAAGCATATTAGCATCAGTAAAGTCTAGATGAGGTTTGGAAGGGCTGCTAGAAGGTCTCACACAGGGCTGGTTGCGATGGCGCTACAATAATGCTTCCTGACCTGATAATTATGTTTGAGAATTATTTCTCTGAATTGCTGCTGAAGTCTGACTTCAAGGGTTTTTTTATTCTTGACTCCCCGTTAGAAGTTTATTTTTAAAAAACAAAACAAAAAAACGCACTTGAAAACCAAAAAACCCTAAAGAGAGAGTGCTGCTGTATATGGGGAAAGAAGACAGCGAGAAGCAGAAAAATGGAAGAAGTTATCTCAACACTGCAATAATTTTAAAGATGGGGGGCAGGGGGGAATGAATTTGCTCATTGTGATTTCATTTTCTGCAAATACTTGAGGAAGCAAATTTTTAGTGGAAATAACACATATAAAGTTTTGCTCATGCAAGCTAATTTTCAAAGCTATAAAAACTGTTTTTAATTATTTGTAGCCATAACTTGAGATATTCTTATTCCAGAAATTCAGACTGCCTTCTTTCTCTAATTGACTCCTCTTCTGTGTTGTGTGTGTGTGTTTAAACCTGATGCCTCCCTTCGATCTCCTTACTTTGCTGCCTTATTTCTTTATGTTCTTCCTGAGTGATTTTAAATTTTTATATTTATGTCTTCTCTGACCCTGCAGATTCTACCTTCTCTTATTAACCTTCTTCCTCAGTGCAGAGGGTTGTGCTGACACCCACACCCATACAACTGTTTGTGCATTTGACCTGTTCTTTGTTCAGATCACTTTCTCCAAGACTGATAGATGTGGTTGAATAATATTTAGCAAGTACTTTACATACAGAATTCTGACTCCTTCTCCAGAAACTTTTACAAATATGTCTTGATTTGTAGTGAATGAGTTTTGCTGGTTGTTAGTAACCAGCCGATGATCCCCCAGCTCGTGCTGCCAGCTCTGTTCCACAAAGAGCCGCAAACCTGTGCCTGGATTGCGACAGAGATTATTTCCCCCAAATGACCCATGTCTCTGCAGTCCTTCTCGGCGCCGTTCCGCGCTGACAACGCGCGTGCTCTCTGCTGTGCGTTATACCGGTCTGACGCGCCGTGCAAGGAACGATGTGTCATAGCTGCAAGTAGGTAGACCTTCCCTCTCCTACTTCTAGCACTTTGCCTAACAAATTCCTCTACTCCCACGTCAGTTTTGTGACAAAGGGCTGGGATATATTTATATACACTTGCTCTCATTTAACCAAAGCAGAAATCCTCGCCATTCTAGAGCTTAGCATACAAGGTCTTCATCAGCATGGCTGCGCTATAAATATCCCACTTAAATACCTTACAGAATCAAATCCTGAAGGTGGGCATGGGTATAACACAGAGCTAGCCCAGGGTAAACATCAATCGGTTTGCTAAAGAAAGAAACATATAAGATGCAGGTGTTTGAAGTTTTCTGCAGCAAGGTAGGGAAGTGGTACCTCAGATATTTTCTCTGTCTTAATATTAGCATGTTCTGGAAATAAATTTGAATCTGCAAGTATATTGTCTAATGCATTTTCTCTCTGCATAGAATCACCCCAGTCATTATGACAAGTTTTTGTTTGTTTTGGGGTTTGAGGGGGTTTTTTTACTGACCAGCAGGCTTAATGACTGACTCATAATCCTGCCATACACTGCCTCCCACCTAATACCATAGTGACAAGCTGCTGGTTTTCTTCTGTTCAAAGGAAGAAATAGAGCTAAAGTCTTTTGAAAAATGGGATAGCCACCAACATCTTGGTATGATTAAGCTGATAGGAATGGTGCTGACTACCTGTAAGAAATACTCCTTGCCCTTTCAAGGTTACGCATGGACCTTAAATATTTAGCACGTGTTATTTTCTATTATATTAGCAAACAAACAAACAATGTTGTTTGAAAGGCTTTTAAAGATGGAGACATATGGGAGTTAGGTGATTAATGCACTTAGACAAAACTGTAAATCACGGAATGTTCCAAATCCACATGTTTTAAGCACCTGAACACCTTTTAAAATCTGTCCTAGAGGCTTTGTTTGTAGAATAAAGTCAGGTTTAGTGATGTTTTGATGTTGTTCAGAAAAGTTTAAATTGAAGAATTTCAGCAAGCTCGAGTTCTTCAGTGAACAATAAGAACTTCTTATCTTAAACACATTAATTTAATGGGAACAATGCCAATGCCACTCTGCCTACAAACAAGCAGAAAATCCTAGACTGTCAAGTTTAAGATCCAATGTGCATCTACCTCTCATTCCAGTGTATTCTTTTGTAGATTTAATGAGCATATACTTTGCAATAGCTACAAGCTACATTATTTAAGAATAAATCTATGAGAAATTTTCTGTATAAGTCACAGATGTTAGAAAAGTTCTTTTATGAAAATATCCATTCCTACAGTGGTTTTGACCATAAAAAAGTGCCAATGACAACATTTAAGCATTACCATATGTCATGATAAACATGCATGTACACAGATCATATATGTATCTGTATAAAAGGCAGAAACGAACCAATCCTTGATTCTTCTATCTGTGGTAGTCATGCAGGAAATGAAACAGTTATTTCAATATAATTCTGTGATTTTAATAACTACTTGAATTCTTAAGAGAATGTTAAGGGAAAATATTTGTGTAAAAAAAATCACTATTATGTAAAAAAAAGTCAATTGATATATAGATATTTTCTTTGCTTTTATTTTCCTAAGAAAACTGGGGGGAGGGGCAGTAATAAAAAAACCCCCAACAACAAATTATCAAGAGTAGTTTGATATTATCAATATTTTTGTTTTAAACATAATTTGTCTTTAATTATCATATTTCTGGGGAAAGTTTTCAATATAAATATAAAATTGAAACAGCTTTATAACCTTACATTTGAGAGAGATTGCATTACATTCGTACTTTGAACCTAAATATCTCTTGTCTTCTAAATTTCTCTTCCAGATAAGGAATTCTAGTAAAATGTACTGTAGGTACTTTAGGACCACAGATGGTTAATTCCTGCTTCCGTATCTCTGCCTTTATATATGGAATTATTAAATGTGTTTTCCAAAAGTGATGATTCATTTTAGTTGGCTCATCTTTGGAAAATGCATTTTAAATGGGGTTAGATTTAACAAATATTGCTGTACCCACTTTTGAAAATAAGGCCCACTTGAAACATTTTAAATGAAAGCCCATATCTCTTGACCTCATGATTTTCACCAAATGTATTTGTGAACAATTTTGGGTAAATTTGAAAACTTGAGCCTAATATTCTAGTTTTCTTAATATTCCCCCTACTTACTGTCCAGACACTATCAGTACTGTAAACTTTGATGCTAATACTACTTCTTATCTCTTAAATGATAGGTATTTTTATTAGCCTGTTGGAGATAATTTCCACCTACATGCACAAAGGATTGTAAAGCAAATACATTTGTAAGGAAAAGCAGTTTCAATCTAAGCTAGTGGAAAGTACAAGGAGAGAGAAACAGAAGGTCTGAAAAACCCTAAAAAGCAATTGGTAAAAATGTTGACCAACTCCAGACTCCTGTGTATCACCTCTTGATTTTTTTTTTTCCCTTGCTCCCAAACAATCCTATAATCATGATGTACAGCTTCTTAAAACAATGTTTCATTCCTTGCAGGTTTTTTTATCCTCTTCATCACCAGAAATAGTCCCCTTAACAAGGAACTCTTCCCTAGATCTTGAAGATCAGATCTGATTCAGTAAGGTGAGTTTCGATTTAAAACTGTACCCTACCCACTGGGAATGAAGTTTGGAGAGGTAGTAGGAAAACTGAATCTAAAGTATTATTGATTATAATTATAATAATAATAATAATAAACCAATATATACACACACACTTTAAATAATCATTATTCTTTCCATCATTTTCACCAGCTGTGACTGACAAGATTTCTTAACTTCTTACCAGAATTTGTAACATGCAGTCAATAAAGAATGAGAAATGTTCTCAACCACAAGTTCCTTTTAGAACTTCTCAAAGGAT
Source organism: Haliaeetus leucocephalus (assembly GCF_000737465.1). Lineage (NCBI taxonomy): Eukaryota > Metazoa > Chordata > Aves > Accipitriformes > Accipitridae > Haliaeetus > Haliaeetus leucocephalus. The sequence goes on from NW_010972574.1 coordinate 555,505, forward strand.
CCTATCCTAATGGGGACAAAGATGTTTATTTGTATTAAACTGGTTTCCTCTTATTGTCTCCAAAATATAGAGTTACATTTTCCCCTTGTAACCTTTCCAGGGCTTAAGTGCCAGTCCAACGCAAATGGGTCTGGGTTATTCTTCCACTTATACTACTGTATGAAATGAAAGTTGTGGAACTACCTATTATGGAATAATCCTGTATTCTCTTTAGAAGTGATACCATAGTGGACTAGACAGACTATTGGTCTGTTCTGGAGTGGCAGTAGCCAAGTAAATTCCAAAAGAATTTCGAGAGGCTCATTATTGTCTTAAAGTTTTTCATCCACCTCTTTAAGATGAAACTGAAAGACGATTAGATATTTCACATTTCATATGCTCTTTAAACGATGTACAGTTTTAATGGGAGTGTGGAGATAGAGAGGAGAGCTTAACACTGGGTCAGAAAATCCAGAGAACTCAAGGTGAAGATCAGTCTGTTAACTAACTTACACAGTGTTTCAGAGCACTTGTGAGTATAAATACAGTGCCTCCTGCCTTCATTCATTGCTAGGTCCTAAATTGTTCCCTGACTTTCAGTCATCTAGTTTGAGTCAACATCTGTCAAAGTACATTTATATCGCAATGCATTCAGAGATCTTAAATTATTTACTATCAGGTATTGACTGCTAGGGTACAGAAAAGAATGATAATTATTTAGAGGGGTGGGGTTTTACCCTCTCTGCTACCTTATATTTTTCCTATTTGCCTTGCCTGGTATAGTGCACATCACGTGGTGGTTATGGCGTCACATCACGCACTGACACAACTGTGAAACTTTACGCTCCCTGGTCCAATTAATGGTGAGTCCATCCTGTTTAACACATTCAGCAAGTATCATTTCCATCTTACAGGTAGGGTGACAGGCGTGCAAAGAAATCAAATAATCTATCTTGAGATCATGCAAAGACTCTGGAAATACAATCCCCGTGAGTCCTGGCTATAACGCTTTTGATGTCCTCATCACTGGCCACAGTTGTGCAAGAACTGACGGTAAGGAAATTGGTTCTTATGTATATTTATATGCATTATAGTATTTCAATCCATTTGAATTTGGGTAAATTAAAAAAAAAGTTTCTGTTGTTATCCAATGGCCAAGGATAATCCATTAGTGATTTAAGAAGAAAAAAAAGAAAAAAAAAAAGGAGTTGAAAAAATTCACTATAAAAAGTACATGAGGTTTTTTTCATATTGACCAATAAAGGCTAAGTGGAAATTTGTCTGGTATGTAATAATGATGTCCAGATTTGGGGTATAGAGGATGCTGAAGATATTTAGTTGAAGTAATTTGTTTAGAAACTTAGTACCTGAAAATAGGTCTTGAAAATGAAAGTTATCTCCTTGGCTAATGTTATTTGTGCCATGAACTTTTTTTTTCTATTTTGGCAATTATCTCTATCAATGATCTCTTTGCATACAACATTTCTTTTCCTCCCCAGTTTATTGAAAGCTGTAACTTTCTTTGCGATCTTGCATGGTTAAAGCAAGCCATTATCCTTTTTGTGATGAAAATACAGAAATCTGCTATGTTACTTTTTCCTTGTCTCAGAGGTTAAACTGAAGGTCTTTTCCCCATACCAGAATTTCACTTTGAATGTATGCTCAACATGAGGACAAGGTAGAACAATATGGCTACTAGGTTGTTTCTCAGTAATGTTGTGCAGCATATGTAGTTAAGATTTAATTCTCGATAAATGCAAATTGTATTTTCCAGTCACAATAACTCCACAGGAGAAGAAATTAAGATGTCTGATACATTCATCTCTATGTCACAGTATCATACTCTTGCTATTTAAAATTCACTGAAGAAAAAAAAAAATGCTGTCACACTGTAAAGATATTGTTTCCAAAGTGATGCATCATTCATGTCCAAGTCTAGTTGTCTATATTCTTAAATTTTACGTTCCTAAAAATTCCATTTAAAAGAAACAGTCCTCTTTTTCACTGTACTGACATTTTCCAACCTCAATGATTCTATGATTCTGTGATTTACAAACCCAAATATATATTAGATGGGGCATGAATGTAAAATGAGGGACCACGCTCTATTCTCATCTATACCTGCATTAATCTGGAGATGCTCCATTGAAATCAAAGGAGTTATTCCTCCCTTTGGAGTGAATTTATGACAGTTTAATGTCAGTGGCATTCAGTCCTGCAAAGGAGAGAATTTGTCTAGATTCAAGTTCTAAGCCTGAAATTAGTGCCATAGGAAAACGGCAGGACTGTTTTAGAGTGAAAACAGTTGAAATTTTGTTCTAAGCCATTTTGTGAGTCAGATATTTAATGTTGAATACCGTAGTTAATTTCAGTAAAAAATGTTCACATTTTATAGGGAGTTGAAAAACATGACCATTGCCAAGAACTGGAAATGGGAACAGAAAAATACAAAATCCTTTTTTTTATTATTATTAATAATAATAATAGTAGTAGTGCACAGCTTTTGTTCTTTGCTAGGGTTGCTACCCATGAAAATCACACTTTGCAATTTGATTTTGTCATGTCATAGAGGTTTTGACTAATTAGTTTAAGTAAAAATTGGGATAGGATGTGAAAACACAGTACTGAAGGGCTACACGGCTACTGTTACAGCAGAGATTAAGTGTGCCCTGTATTTCAGGGCACATTCCACAGTCTATTTCTAACCAAATGAGGGTGAGTTAACAGTGGTTTTGAACAAATGCGTTTGGGTGTGTGCATGTTGTGAGGAGCTGTTTGTGACTCAGAAACAGAAAAAGCTTGTCCTTCATTGTTTTGGGAATAACTGTAGGAAAAAAGAATGAAGATTAATGTTGAGCTTCAAGACGCTGAGCTCACAGACGGAGTTTGGAATGGAAGTTAAAGTTTAAAATCACATGAAAAAAGATGCTCTGTAAAATTGTGGTCTTATTTAAGTCAGCAGAAATTTTGTCATTGACCTCAGTGGAACCAGAATTCTTCTGCTGGGTACAAAGGAAGCTTTTGCTTTCTTTAATATGTAGTTACTTTTGTGAATATGTGTATACTCTTAAGGTTTAACACTCTATTAAATGTTAGGTATCCTAAAGTCATGCTACAACAAACTTAAAAATGATTACCAACCAACCCTAAAGTTTAAGCTCTTGATAGTGACATAATTTCATATATGTTCTAACGCTAGCTGTGTAATATCTATAGGCCCTAGTCAGAATTGTAACACAACAATCCCAAGAGCAAAGTCAGGAAAAAACTGTTTTGTTTTTTTAATTGTTTTAGAAAAAAAAATCTCCTCTGCTAGTTCTGAGTTGAACGCTAGGCATGTAATTCTCCTAGGCACACAGGTGAATAAGAGAATCTGAGAGCAGATTAGAAAAAATATTTTTGCCAAATATGTATAAGGCTTCTTACTTTCCTCCTATGAAAATACTTTTACGAACTTTTAAATTACAGAATCAGAGAATGGCTGAGGGTGGAAGGGACCCTTGAAGGTCATCTGGTCCAACCCCCCCTGCTCAAGCAGGGCCACCTCGAGCCGGTTGCCCAGGTCCATGTCCAGGCAGCTTCCGAATATCTCCAAGGGGGAAGAGTCCACCACCCCCCTGGGCAACTTGTGCCAGTGCTTGGTCACCCGCACAGTGAAAAAGTATTTCCTGATGTTCAGAGGAAAAAACTACCGTTCCGTTCCATCTTTACCAGGAACAATAGATATTATGATATTATGGAGAAATGAGTTTATTGAACAGTCACTTAAACTTCCATGTCCCCAAAATCACATGTGTTGTGGTTTTACCCAGATTTTCCTGAAAGGAGGATATCTTTTCTTTTACTTCTTCCAAGCTTCTGTGACCCACTAGAAATTACCTACGAAACAAAATTTCTCACTAGAACTGTAAACATCAGAACAAAAATATGTGAAAATGAATAAATCATGCAGTATAGTAGTCAGCTGCTAATTTTGACAGTTATGCACCTGATTTTAGTGTTCTTCATATTAAAGAATTGAACAATAATCAGTGAAATCACATATACAGGGAAATATGTACCATAAGCTTTCATTACATTACAAAAATCACAGTCTCCTTGTGAGATTGCGTATGACACATTTTGTACAGTCTGAGATTTTTAGGATCTCTCTTGAATCCTTAAATTGATTAGTGAGCTTGATCCTAGATCCGTGCAGTCAAAAGTATGTTTGTCAGCATTTTTTTGTTCCCTTTTGAAAGTAGTAAGCCGTAAGAGGATTCAAGTACTGCCTCCATATGCAAGCATCTTCTTGTCAGCAATGCTTAATAAAATAGAAAGAATAATATGTTCCACAGCTTCTTTTATGATTTCTTCATGTTTATTTAAAAGGAAGGCAGGGCTGCCACTGACTTAGAACAACTTGAAACTGCTTTTCACTTTACTTTGTATAAGCAAAATGTTCTGGTTTCACTCTTTTCCTTAAACTGTGGTTATGCTTATTCAATTTTAAAGGTTCGCTACTCTCTTATCTACAGGTCAGAATTGTCTTTTCTTAGGCTTTAGTCATGTTTCTCTTCCACCAAATGACCGACAGTTGTGAATATCTAGTCTTTTTCACTGGTGTCATCTAGTGCTAATCACACACAGAACTTCAGTTCTTTAACTCGCGTCATCTGTCAAGAAGGAAAAGGTGTGTTATAACAATCTGTTGTTGTCCGTATTTGTTATGTGAAGATTTGCCGGTACATACATTTGAGTTTTGTTATCCTCCCATACTCGGGATCAGGCAGGCTTGTCCCGTTATATGAAAAACAACGTTCCCTTGCCAGTCTGCGTTTAGTTTCCTTCACACCTCACCCTTTTGACTCATGATGATCTTGGTCCCTAAGATGAACCAGGACCCAGTGACCTCTGCTGTGTGTTTGGGATTTTGTACCATAGCAGGAGTGGTTTGGAGGCAACAATGCACAGTGTACTGCAGGAAAAAAGTCACACAAACAATTCTGTCCAGCACTAATAATACCCTTTTAACATTTGATTAGTGAATGATGTATTGTGATAATACTAAAATATTTGTTTTAAATAGGTTTCACACACAGATGGTATGCATGCTTGTAAAACAGATAATACAATTATATTTTTTATTTTGTTTAGTAAAAGGACATTTACCTTTTTGTATAGCATGCAGTGTCATCTCATAAATATCGCAAATTAGATCGCTTTAAAGTTATGTTCTAAGAAGCTAATCACTCTATCTTCTAAGTTTATTAGGTGATAAAGCATAATTGGCATATTAAAAACCCCAAACTTTAAGAGAGAAGATTACATCATAGCCTACAGCATATTACAGTCTTGATACTAATTTTGTGTTTAGTCACATCTATGCCAGCAAATACATTAACTTTGTGCATATATATATATGTACATTTATTTAAGTACTGGCATCTGTTAGAAATGTGTATTTTGTTGTAATTTGAATGACATAAAAAGTACAAAATGTACAAATTTCCATCAAAAGTGAAATATTAGATTGTATCCACAGAGATACTGTAGCTATTGCAGATGCTTATGTCTTAGACTCTCATTAGATCCCCAAAAGCTGTGTGTCTTCTGTTTTTGATGCCCATATATTTGTTTAATTCAGCTATAGAAACCTTCACTTTTGCTGACGGGCTCTTTAATATTAGCAGGAAATTGTTCAGGCAATTTTTAAAGAAACAGTGGAGCAGACATGGATTAGGCTGTGATGTTTTTATCCTTCTGGGAAAAGGAACAACTTTGTGTTTTTTTCGGATTTTAAGAAGTAAAAAGGAAAAGACTCCGATAAGACGTTTGTAGGCTCAAAATACACCAGCGGCATCAATGAATCAGACGGGAACAAAATAAGCTCACCAACTGAGAAAAAGATCGTTACTTGTCAGCAACTTCATCTCCTATCACACTGCAGCCTTCTCCAAAAATCCCCAAAGTCTTTTTTAGCATTCTTGAAAGACCATTATGTTTGGGTTATTCATTATTACTACACACTCAGTCTTTCACCCATTGTAGGTAATTTGTGTTTGCCATTGATTTCAGTGATAGTAAGATCAGACGCTAAATGATCTAACGGTGATTAAGGACCTGGTTCCAGTTGCTTAACTTATATCTGGTAGAACTTTCTCACCAGAAAGCCCGCTGAGTCAGTAGAATAAATCTGAAAGTCAATGTTAATGATTCAGTAAGTGTTATTTGAGTGAACTCAGCTAGCTTATGGATTTTATAATTCTAGAAGAACTTATGACATATAACTTAAAAATTTATTTTCTTTTATTTTCAAGTATGCTGGTTTCACACTGAAGTTGAAGGCTAAGTAAGGATACCAAACATAACTTGGCTATTTGAGAGAGGACTGAGCAAAGAGCTAGCTCTGTTATTGCACGCATGGAATAACTCAGAGTTACTGCTTAATATATGAAGTTTGCTATAATTACCATGAAAGCACCTGACTAATTCTTTTCTGGGGGGTTGTGTGGAGGAGTTAGATCTATAAATAATTTCTTTCTGATTTTGAGAGAGACAAATGCTGGCACATCCATCATCCGTATTCTGTTCCCCTTGATCCTGAAGAGGGTAGCATATTTAACTTCATACATGCAAAGTTTTTGGTAAAATTTCTGTCTAATTTAGGGCCCTGAAAAAAACAAAACACAAGCCCACTTCTCTGAGCGTTTTAGGTAACATACATAAGTACATCTAACATACATTGGTAAGTAGGTAAGTACATAACAAACACGTCGGTACTTTACTAGCCCAAATCAAAGAGTCAGTTTAGAAACCTCAAAAATCCTGGTCAGAATTCATTCTAATCAAACTGCAGCAGATTTGATAGGAGACCCTAGACCTTGTACTGTTGTTGTATTGCTGTCACTTAACAGCTCGCTGGAGCCATCACTTAAACCCACTGAAACCTTGAAGCGCTTCGTAGGGCTTTTGGCCTGGAACATCTGCCAAAATGGAGTTTTAGGTAACTTTTATGTGTATACAAGTTTTAAACAAACATTTATTTCTGTAATTGGAAAAGAGAGTGTCTTTCCGTGCAAAATATTTCCACTGTTACTTTTTTTTTTTGCAGAGATAACTCTATACCTCGTTTCATTGTATTGTCATTCCTCTGCGTCTGTGGCTGGAGTTGGTACCAGGGCGTACTGGCTGTTCTGTACTTCTCTTGCAAAGACAACTTTATACCTCATTTCATTTTACTGTCATTCCCTCTGCTTCAGCGGCTGGGCTGGTACCTGCGAATACTGGTTGAACTGTCAGAATCAGGCAGGCTTTTAAGAAAATGAGTTTTGACATTCCTTTCCTTAAGATGATCTCTTGTTTTTTCAATTACTGCTTTCTGACTTTGGAGATTTCTTAAGGTAACCCTGAGTTTGTTCCCAGACTGTCAACCAGGTGGCAGCAGTGCCACGTCGGAGCGGCTTCCATACCTTTTCCCTGACATCAAGTGTTAATGCGATTGACCAATCAGTGCTAAGATGATGGGAGGTAATTGGGTAATTGTATTTTACTGATCACAAGCAGAGAAAAGAAAGGGGAGGGGGGGGAGAAGGAGTCAAAAAAAAAAAAAAAAAGAGAGAGAAAGAGGGGAGAAGGAGGAGTGTAGCCAGCAAGACTGGCCCTGGGACATTTGCAAATCCTAGGGTGCTACTGAAAGGTGGGGAGTAAGAGAAAGCCAGAGTGACAGAAAAAGCAGAGCTACTCCCAGCAGCACCAGCAGCAGCAGCTGTCGGGAACTGGATGTATACATACATGCGTACGTACATGCACACACAGGGAGAATTCAAGCTGAAGCTAATGGGAGGGAGGAAGGGTTTCGGCTGTGCATTTGAGGGATGAAACTCAAAACTGAACGAAGCGTCTGCGCTCCTGGGAATGTGTCATCTTGGAAGGGAGGGAGGCAGGCAGGAAGGAAGGAAGAAAAGGGGGAAGATAACTGGCATATGGAAGAAGATGGGAGACTAACTCACTGCTGTGCAGAAGGGAAATCCAACTTGTAGATCTGAAATACACCAGGCTGAGCTTGGAAATGAGATCAGCCCTGCATTGAAATAGAGAAAGGGAGGAAAAGGGAGGCAGAGACTGGAGAGCTTTTATCCTTCTTCCTCTATCTCTTTCCCCCTCTCTCCTCAAAGAAGAAATAGAAGTTTATCCGTCTCGGTGCTGCTGGATCTGTATAGCTGCTGGACAAAAGATGGAGAGGAAGCTGAAATGAAAAGCAAAGGGTGCTTGTGAAATTTACAGCTGAGAGGACAAATCACACCTCCCCGGGCTTCTTTTGTGCCCCGTCGGGGGACTTTTAACATCAGAAAGGTTTTGAGAAGTGAGGGGGGGGTGGGGGGGTGGGATGGCAAAGGGGGAGAGTGGGCGTTAAAAACACCCGTCCCAAGTGTTTAAAAAATAACAAGCGGATGGATTTATTCTTGACAGCTGGTGGGAACCTTGAATTTTTCTCTACTCCCTCCCTCCTTCATTCCATTTAATGTGAGATTATGAAAATGCAGAGGAGTTGGAGGGAAGGCAAAAGGATATAACGTGGAGTTTGAAGCGAGGAGAGGGTGCTGATGCTGTGGATTGCTGGCTTCTTGCTGAAATCAAAAATCCAATTGCGCACTGGGTTGTGATTGGAAATCTAATCAGATCTTTGGAGAGGGGGGAGAGAGACTAAAAGTTTATTGTTTTGACAGACACAAATAAAATATTAAATGCAAAAGGAGAGTCTTTTCTAAAGAAGTGTGGGGGATAGAGAAAAAGAAGAATGGGAATCCCCGTTCTAATGTGGAGACACACGGATTGGATAATTGATAGTGCAGCAAAGAAGGGGGAAGAAGAAAATTGCCTGGCAAGACCTGGATCTTAACAGTCACAACAAAATTACATTAAAAGAATACAGATGGAGGGTTGCTTAAAAAGAAATGCAGCCCTTTCTGCTCTCCAGAGAAAAAACAAATAGTGAGCGATGGAGAGCAGTGGAGCCAGAGAGGCAGAAAACCTCAGAAAAAGGAAACTAGGCAAAGGATCCACAGTGGAATGAAAAGTTTCGGAAAGGAGAAGGACCATTCATCCTCTGCAAGGATTTTTGGTTTTTTCCTGTTATTTTAAACCACTCTTCTCCAGTGAAGGCAAACATCAATGTTACCACGACAGCAGTTTTAAGCAGAAAAGTTGAAAGCCACAGAGAAAATAAAGGACAGAGAAGAAGAAAGCAAAATTGCCGGAGGGGGAGAGTTCAGCAGTGTTGGGTTGGATTGGCACCTGTATGGACTGAAATTGCTGGGAAATTGCAATCGGATATCCCTTTTTTTAATTTCCTGTCTTGGTTTTTAATTTTGGTTTGGTTGCTGAAATGAAATAGTTTTCTAACCCCTCCCCCACCCTGGGTTTTTGTAACCACTCGGATTTCCAGCTGGGTAGTCTTTGAGGATACAGTAAGTACACTTTCCATTTTATTATTTTTTTGGAAAGGAATATATGCCCCATTGCCTCTCTTCTTTCTTCCTTATCCCTCTTTCCTTCATCTTTTCCCCCACCTGAATAAAGAATCTGACTGGATTTTGATAATGGCTGGAGGGGGCGGTTGGGAACGGAGAAGGGAAGCAACGAGGACAGAACTGAATTCTCACAGCAGCTCAAATATTCCTCTTAGTAAAACTCCAGCCTTGGTAGGATGTTGCAGACGCCTGCCTGTGTGGCTCTATAGCATTTGTAAATGTTCACTAGCAAAGAAATCTTCTGAGAAAGCCCCTGCAGTGAGTGGGGGGTGCTGTCTTATTGCCCACTCTGCATGAACGAATGCAAGTTACATAGAATTGGATGCACAGAGGGGCTTTATTTATTTATTTTTGGTAAGTGTTTAAAATAGTGAAGGGCTCTGCTCTGAATGCTGGCATCCAGTCTGACATTGCAGATCAATATGGTGTATTAACAGGAAAATTTTATAGTCAAGCAGGGAGGTGAAGGATGGCTTTTGGCGGGAGTGGGGGGGGTGGAGGACAAGGGGTTTTAATGGATTTCGAGGAGGCAGCTCTGAGAGAAATGGCACCTTTTACACTCCATTGCGAAGAAAAAGCAGTAGCAGGCAGAGAGAGGACATTCTTCTGTTGAAGGGGAGTTTAGGAAACTGCTGTACTAGCCACCCTCTGCCCTCCAGATCTCCTAGGAAATTCTTTGTGATTTCGTGGTGAATCCTTCAGGCTCCCCTAGGACTTTCATGGCAGTTGAAGGAGATTTACTTTGATTGACAGGCAGTGAGAGGATACTGTGGTGGTAGGAGGTTTTTGTTTTTATGCTGATAACGAAAAGAATTTAAAAGTGCCTTGTAGATGGTGGGGTTCACAGATCAGCAATGATGTGTAACAGACCAGTAAATGTCTCTCCCTTCTTGGAGAAATGTGGTGTGGGGGTGTGGAATAAAGGGAGGATAACATGGTGTTTAAAATAGAGGTCCTTGTTTTCCTGTGGGGAAGAGTGTCACTTCCGTCCCCTCTCCTGGCATGACTGCTTCGCTTGTAGATAGGGAGTTTTCTTCTTCTTTCTTCTCCTTCTCTCCTCCCTCACCTCTGCCCTCCTCAACCTTGGCCTGTACATGTAGAGGCTCCAGCTGACAGTATTAGGCCAAAACTGGTGGAGAAGGAGAGAGAGAAACAGCTAATGAAATGAGCCATTGAAAGGATACGGATATTTTTTGGCAGGCAAGGTGCAGAACTAGCTTTGCCACTCGTTTTACTTTTCTCTAGCTGCAATATTCTGGAGGAGGGGAGAGAAGGCAGGGATGGGAGAGGTGTTGGTAGAGTCGGATTTTAATGTTTTTTTTCTGGCAGCTTTTCCCTCTTCATAAGCTTCCTGTGTGAAACAACACAAACCATAGCTCTAACTTCCCTTGATAAATACATAAATAAATATTAGCATCTTCCTTTTCCCCTCCCTTTCTTCATTCACTCACATCACCACTGTTACTTCATGTAAACGTCCTGAATCTTTTGGTATAATGGAAACGAGACCTTCTGCCTCTCAGATGTGTCCCATGCGCCTCTGTTTGGAGGTCATACCTCTTAAACATTGGCTACTTGTACAGGATTAAGATTTAGGGTGCAATTCTGCTCCTAAGGAGGTCTCTGGGAGTTTTTGTTTGGCCACGCGAACACATCAGACCCTTTGTGCTGGTGTGTTTAGAAAAAGGAGGAAGCAGGCACAGAAAAAAATTGTTCTTTCCAGCTCCAATTACTCTCATCTTTCTCAGTATAGCTAAATCAGTTTAGTATGAAGTGCTTTAGCCTCATTTACTTCTCTGGGCACATGTTTCCTGGTGGGACACTAAATGGATAGTAAGTTTGTCAGCATCTGAAAATAAGCACAAAACTCTGTTCTCCATTCCTTCATGTATCATTATAAGTCTGTGCCCTATTGTGGGCTACACTTACATCAGCAGTTGCAGTAATAGAGCAGCTAAATTTATGTTAAGCTGCTGCTCAGTAATTACTGAAGGAAAAAGAAGCTGGCTAAGGAAAAGGCATCTCCAAGCTTTTCCCTGGATTGCTGTCAAGTGAACACATAAACAGAAAATTTGATAGAGCAACTCCAGTTTTTGACAATAGAAAGCTGCCATAGGTGCCTCATTCATTTTGTACAATAACTAGCAGGAGGATTTTCTTGATGTTATAAGGAAGCACTGAGAAAATTTAGCCACCAGTTTGGGCTGAAATGGGCAAACCTTGTCAACATTAAAAAGCTAGGGATGCGTGTCTGCTTCTAAAGAGGCAACAGTTTCACACTTCAGTGAATCATTCACTTAATACAGTAGCCAAAAGACACATGGAATAACCCAGAGTTTAACTCATTCAGTCTCAAAGTGGGAACTAGTATAGCATTTCTCAGCATTTGTGCTGGGCCTTGTCCAGAGCCCAAAGGGCTGATCTTAAAATAAATGGCCAAAACCATCAATCCCAACATCCAGCTAAACGAGGAGCAACAAATCTCCTCGAGCAGAGGCAAGACCTGGCTGTCTCTGCTAATTCCCTCGCAGGTGCCTGAGCACAAGTGTATCATTCAGCAGCATATGCTGGTCCTGTGGGCTGTCTCCTCTTCGAACCATGGATAATCCCTTTGGTAATGACCCCAGGCAGCTGGGATTTTGGCACTGTACGGGGAACCATTATGTGTATGTTTAGGCACCAAATGCTTGTAGAGAAGGAAAGAGAAAGCTATGTTGAAGGGTCCTGCTCCATTTGTTCTCCAGAAGGTCAGAGATCACGCACCTCAAACTTCAGGTATTCTTGGCAAACTGTAGGTTAGTAATGCAAGGGGGTAGCTACTCCATGTCTTTTCACGTGTCAGGAATGATTTGCACTGATCTAGAATGGGAGCAGGTTCAGTTTGCTGGAGCAGCAAATTTTGTGTCACAGTATCTCCCAGCCTGATGGCACTGACGAGTGAAAAATGGACTTTCAGATTGGGTGAGACCCAGGAAAGAATGCTCTAGATCTGAGCCAATACAAGCAATCGTGTGGAACTGGAGGAAAAGAAAGGGATTCCCCAGGTGCTGTCATGGCTTCCTCCATACAGGCTTTAAAATTATTTGCCTGTGACCTAAAAAGCTGTCTTCCATTTGACACGAAGATTCCTGCTGTAGCAACGTGAGACAGGAAGGTTTTGAATGGGGCTCGGGGCAGGATTTTAGCACATTTTGAGAGAGCTTGGTGTCGGTGAAAACTCACAAGCCAAGCTGTCCAGGAGTGAAGCTGCAATATATTCATTGAAGGAGTGCGCGGGAGCCTCCATCTCCGTCTTGCCAGCGTGCCTTCACTTTGCCTTGGAGATATCTCTTTTTTTCTGATTGCTAGTGAGGGAATGAGGAGAGAGAGAAGGGTGCTGGAATTAGTGCCGCTTGCAGCCTGGGAGGAAAATTACTCTGAAGAAACGCAATTAGCACCCACCAAGTCATTTTGAGAGTAGTCAAGCTGACTGGACTTTGGGCTACTATTAGCAGGGGCCCTTCTACATTCCCATCCATCCCCTTGCCAGCTGCTCTGTGAAAATCATCATGAAAACCAAGCTTCCTTCAGTTATAAGGTGCTGCCCCCACAGGACAACCCAGATGAGAAGGATTTAGTAGAAGCAGAGCCACAGTGGTTTGGAAGGCAGCCTAGCAGCGTGCTCGAGTCTAGCAGTGTGGGCAAGAAGTTGCCCTTAGAAAGGGTCCTGCCGCTGCTTTCTGTAATGGCAGAAGACATTGGGGCTTGGCTTGTGACATTTCGGAGTGGTTTATTTAATGCTGTTATTCAGAAAAGAAGGGTACTTGGTTTTTAGCTGTACTACCGCGGTCATTTTTTCTCTTGGGGGATAGAAATGGGGACGCAAGAAGGGAGATGAGGGTGCTGGTGGTGTGTTTTAATTGCATACTCACAAGCCGCAATACATGGAAGTGAATTAATGCGTAGTTCCTGGTAGGGGGCCTGGATACTTTGCTATCTGTTAGAGGAAAAGGCAAAAATCAGACGCTTGTGCATGCACACAATAAAAGAGAATCAGGATTTACATTTGGTATCCAAGGAAGCGAGAGCAGAATCCTGCAGGGCTTTCTGTTCATTGTTTAAATGTTGCCATAGCAATATCTCAGGGCACAAGTTACATGTTTTCCACTTCTGGAGTTGAGCTTTTCTTCCCTCTCTGTTTTTCTCTCTCTCGATATACGCAACAGCCAGGGGTATCTCCACAGAACTTTGCACAGCAATAGGAAAAGGTGTTTGAAGGCTGCCTTATCTGTTCGCATTTGTCTGTCTGTATGTTCTTCCCTGTCATTTACGAATATGTTGGAAACCCAGTTAGGAGGAAATTGTTGGATAGAAGTGGAGTGTGAGGCTTTTGTTGTTAGGACATCGAGCATATTACAATATTTTGTGTAGTGGTGATATGTTAATTGGATAGCTGCAGGCAAGCAAAGTGTAGCAGTCGCTGACAATTAGAAACAACAATGAACTTCCCAGGACTGAATCTATTCCTTGGGCAGATTAAAATGCATTTCAGGTATATACCAGAGCTTCTGTAAATTTAAATACTAACACCACTGTAAGAACTCTTGAAATTCTGTTTTCACAGTGCTGAGACAAGATTTACCCTTGCTGCTTGTGAAAGGGAGAGAGGCAGCATCAGACCACTGAATAAAATCTCCCATAGTATTTGCTGCAGAGCTTGTACTTGTTATGTCAGGACTGTGGGGGAGCAATATAACCAGGAAACCAGAATTAAAAAGGAAACCAACCAACCCCAAAACAAAGCAAAAAAACTCCAGCAACAACAGTTTCACATGCAACTAGATAAAGCGTACTCAGAAGTATCACAGCAAGATAAGTTAAATGAATGAATTTTTGTCTGCAAACCAGCAGCAATTCAGAGTATTTATTAATGCTCTTTGTGCTTGAGGGATCTCTTTTGAGTGGGATCCATACAGTCCTGTGCGTTAAAATAATCCTCAGAACTATGGATGTGGTTTCCTTTCATGTTCTTATGGACGGGATAGTGTGAAACGACTTCTAGAAGGCCCAGGAGTTGGTGCTTTTCCTTCACTATATGTACAAGAATGATTGCTCTGAGGGTCAGACCTAATCCTGAAAGCCAGTGGTAGTAATTTTTAAAAAGTATTAGTGTAGTTCAGATCTCCACCACATTTTATTTTTGCTTGCAAACCTTTCTTCACTTTCATGTCAATAATCTCTTCACTCATGTGCCATTTTACATAGGAAATGAAGCCAAGCACATAAAGAACCTGTTTATTGAGGGGAATGCAGCATGAGTAATAACAGTGCAGGTTTCCCCACACTACTTATCATCATACCGCAGTCATGATCTTAAGCAGGAGACTGCCTTAAGACCTGAAGCAGGCACTAATTCTGTTCCTGTACCTTGAACTTGCCCCAGCATCTTTGAGATGGCAAAAAAAGAGGCCAGCTGTGATGGGGGTGGGAGGTACTCACCTCGATTCTCATGCGCTGTGCTACTGCCCACTGATCAAATTACTGAAAATCCAGTCTTCAGATTCCATTGTCTTGGCTGAAATTTGAAGCAGGGAGCTAGGGATGACAGTTTCATCATTATTGGGTCTTCAACACCTATAGACCAAGATTTTACTTTCTTTTTAATCTCCAAACCCAGCCATTAGTGGACAGGTGGAAGATGCTGGGATGACAGTCTCTCTCTAAACTGGTATAAGTGAGAATTCTGTCTTGCAGAGAATTAATTAAAAGGATTGTTTTGTTTTTTATTCACTTATGCTCATTTTTCTGTTCTAATGCAGCACTGCAACATGTATGAGCTAGTCGGTTCTGTAGTAACTCTTCCATGCAACCAGTTTCATTCCTTTTACATGTCTTTCTCTTCTCTTCTCTTCTGTCATAGTGCAAAGATAAACCCAGTGTTGCTCCAATTAATCTCAATTGGAGCTTTAGTAATTACTTCAGCAGGATTGATCCTGCTCTGTGGGTTTTTTTGGTTTATTTTTTCCTTCTCCGAAATGAAGCACAAAACTCGTTTAGTTCCAGAAATAAACAATAGGATAAGTATTTATATTTACAGACATAAAAGGTGATCCATTTTGAATTAATAGGCCATAAACGTCTAAATTTCTAAATGTTCCATATTCCCTTTGCAGTCCCTGATGACATTCCAGGTATTAATGCTTCTTTTTCATTAGTGTATAATGTAATAATCAATGGATTAATTAAGTAATCTGGCCCTTGTTACTGCCACAGCAAAACCTCAAGCTAGATTGACAAAACCAGATATTTTGTAAAATGTCATATTTTAGGGGTGAATTCTAAAGTCATGGCTAAGAGAATTTGGTGATGGTGTAATCTCTGTGCATTGACTATTAACATCAATAACTGAATATTGTGACCTGTTATAATTAGTTTAACAAAAAAAATGTTACAGTTTACTACTTAAAGGCTACAGAAGAGGATCTACAAGGACAGTAAAGGGTTAAGTTAAGGAACCATAGTCTTCCCTCTCTCAATGCATGCAAGTTTCAAATGAAGTGCACAAAAATGTATTAAATTCCATAAGCTTCTTTGCCAACAGGCATATGTGTTGTGTTAAGGGTTTTTAACGTAGCTGTTTGGTTTTACAAGAATTTTCCCTGCCGGTACTCTATTTGTGAGCCCCTATTGGACAGGCAGGTTCTTCTACAAGTGGTTATAGATTATTTTTCCAGAGGCAAGTTTTTATATTTGTTACATCGTTTAAAGAACTGAGGTTCATTTTTGTTAGGGTTGTTGATGACACAGCTACTAAAGGGGAAGGATGGTGACCCCATTAGCCTTTCACGTTGCTCATATGCAGTGCACAGTCTGCTACTTCAATAAGTTTCATTGGATTTAACGCCCGTGTGAATTTTGACTGTATATGGTGCAGGGAATTAAAACCATAATGGATTTCTCTTTTGAACTGGAGAGAGGTCGAAAAACCTCACCTTCAGTGAATGTTCATGTTGATATTCCTCTTTCTGTAATGTACATTTTACTGAGTAGTCTGGCCCTGAAGATTGAGTTATATACATTAAGTGAAGGCCTGGAGCTAACTGTTAAAGACTACTGAATCAAGCCATAGCAGAGGATGGCTCAGTCCTTAAGTAACTTTCCATAACATGTGGAAAAAATAATTGTATTTTTTAATGGGAAATTTCAGGTTTGGGGATATGTATGGAAATCTCATGCAGTAGTAGTAGAATGTCATCAAGAATTGCAGAGGAATGTAGATAATAATTTCCTATCAGAAAAGGTATTGCATCTGATTTAAAGTATCATATAGATAAGATTTTTTTTTGTGGCAAAGAAAGATGAAGTTGGTGATTGCCTATAGCAAATGCAAGATAAAATGCAGCCAATGATGCTGCTTCAAAAGACCTATCTTCTAAACCTGAAGGAAGATTATGAGAAAAATTGACTAGAGAGAACATATAAACAGAAGGCTGTGACTATAAACTGGACAGTTTCTAGGAATATATTGTTTTGCCAGAGAAAAAAACAAATCATAAAAAAAGTTCACATTTGACTATGAGTCTGTCTTTGATACATGGGAAAATGAAGCCAAAATTTCAAAATTAAACCAAAATCAAAACAAACTAGTATATAGTAGGTAAAAAAAAAAAAAGAGGAAACCAGATAACAACCCCTATGAAAAATACAGTATAAAATGAATACAATTGATCTGATAGGAAAGAAATGTTGAGGTTGGATGGTGGGCTCAGAATATACCAGAAATGAGGGACTGTTGTTGTTCTTATTGCTGCTTTTATTGGAGACATCCTATGAAGAATTACTGGCAGTAGTGATGCAGAACTGACAGAATTATTCAACTAATATTTCTATTCTGTATCTGGAAAAATCATGATTTAAAATTCTTACCATGAAAAGAAAAAGCAAGTGAAAGGATATGGAAAACATCTATTAGGGATAAATATTTTTAAATGAACAGTCCTGTTATGCTTTTCCAAAGAGTACTCCAGAGTCTATATATCTAGAAAACATTAAAGTGCAATGAACTTGGTAATCATTGACCATTTAGTCTGATATAAATTTTAGGAAAAATAACAGGAAATCCAACACAGGATTCAGCTGATATTACTTTGGGGGTTTAATTATATAGGGGTGTCTCGAAGTTTTTAGGTGTTTATTGTCATCTTGTAAGTATCTAGTATTGTGGTTTATCTGTTGTATTGCTGATCCTGAGCTGGCAGTGAGTGCCGGTTAATTAAATGTTGTTGGTTATAGTGATGTGATTTAAATCACATGAATTGAGAAGTTTTTCCTTGCAACAGTAAGTATTGGCAGCACGATAAATAAGACAGGTTTGCAGGATGATATTGGATGCAAAATGTTATATATAAGAAGGACAGATACAGGATATACCTTCAGAATGACAGACTTCCGTCTGTAAAAGTATGTCTGAAAAGGATTTGAGATCATAACAGGCAAGAAATTCCACACTAGTTCCCACAGTGATAGTGTTAAAAAAGACTATATTGTACCATTGGATAAATAAGCAGAGAAATAGAACAGTGATTTTAATAATGTCAGTGGGAAAACTGGAATGCTGTTTACATTTCAGTTTGTCTGTGTTGTGAAAATTGTGTTGAAAAGAAAGGAGACGCAAAAATACTCAGTGCTGAAAAAAAGGGAAGAGTTCAGTGCTCAAACTTAAGTCTACTGATAAAGAAACTTGAGAACTGATGTGATTAGTGTATGAGGGAAAAAATAGATGTTTAAATGTTTTCTAATATAGCAAATAAAATTCTAAGAAGCAGTAATAGCTGGAAGCTGAGATCTCATAAATTCAGATTAGAAATTAAGGGTAGATTTTTAACGGTGAAAATAATTCACCATTTTTTAAATTGCTTGGAGAAGTTTGTATTTATCTCTTGGAGTTCGTGCACACAGATTGCATGTCTTTGTGGAAGACTGTTGTGAAGTATGCATTATTGTGTTTTGTATATTGTGATATTCAGAAGGGCAGAGTAGATGGTCCTGAGGTCCCTGTACCCTCAGCCTGTGATTCTGCAGGTAGAAGGAATGTAGCCTGGGCATTCATAACCAAGCTTCCAATCCTGTCATCAACACACACGTCTCGCTTGCAACGCACAGAACACCCCAAAGGATTTCACCACCCAGTCCATCATTCCCTCTCTGCTGAGATTGCTAGCAGAAAGCTCAAGAAGCTTTGGGGTGATCTGCTTTTTTTGTGGCAGTACTCTGACTCAGTCTCAGTGCCTCAGACTTCTATCTGGTGAGTTGGAAAAAATGTCTTTTGAAATCTTGTCGTGGTTTAACCCCAGCCAGCAACTAAGCACCACGCAGCCGCTCACTCACTCCCCCCCATCCAGTGGGATGGGGGAGAAAATCAGGAAAAGAAGTAAAACTCCTGGGTTGAGACAAGAACGATTTAATAGAACAGAAAAGAAGAAACTAATAATGACAATGATAACACTAATAAAATGACAACAGTAGTAATAAAAGGATCGGAATGTACAAATGATGCGCAGGGCAATTGCTCACCACCCGCCGACTGACACCCAGCCAGTCCCCAAGTAGCAATTCCCTGCCCCCCCTTCCCAGTTCCTAAACTAGATGGGACGTCCCATGGTATGGAATACACTGTTGGCCAGTTTGGGTCAGGTGCCCTGGCTGGGCATGAGAAGCTGAAAAATCCTTGACTATAGTCTAAACACTACTGAGCAACAACTGAAAACATCAGTGTTATCAACATTCTTCACATACTGAACTCAAAACATAGCACTGTACCAGCTACTAGGAAGACAGTTAACTACATCCCAGCTGAAACCAGGACAAATCTGTTAATTTGTCAAACCTGAAATGTTTTTCTGGAGATTAATTTTGAAGGCTGGGCTGAGGGTGAACATATACTCACTGTGCATATTTACTCGTCCACTCAGTAGCCCATCCACTAACTTATTTGTGGGATCAAGCTTCTACCTCCTGCATAGTTCTCTTCATAGTGAAGAGATTTGCAAGCTTTGGGTGTTGTATCTCTGAAACACTGGCTTATCAGCAACCTGGGCCCCTAGCCTGAAAAAGCCCATTTGTTTAAGCTGATTCAGGAGTTCAACACCTAAAATAAAATGAGCCAGAATGTATTGTCTCAGAGCTTTTTTCTAGCTTAGGCTTCCAGATATGAATCCAGGTATGAACTTCTGTCATACTTAGTCTTGGTGCCAGGCTTCTTTCCAAGTCTGAGAGGGACTAAATATAGAGGTGTCAAAGTTGGTATACACTTCTCTCTGTTTCTCTCTGCTTACAGACCGCTAAACATTGCTCTGCCCACATTTTTTCTTGCTGCGGATGGTTGTTAAGCATTTTAGACTAGAAATGTATTTTTCTGTCTTCATAAAATAACTCCATTTGTGGACTTGTTTTTACTTGTTTCCTTCTTTTGCTAATGCATGTCCTTGGTTTGGGAAAATAGAGAAGAGGAAAGAATGAAGTAAGCTTGTCCCTGCATCTCTGCATAATAGCTTTTGGTACTGTAGATTGCAATTATATATAATCTCAGTAGGCTGTCTTCTTGTATTTTTAGTCGTTCTTCACCTGATTTCTTGGACACGGTTTGTTCTAAACTCTTCTGAAAAAAATTACTGATTAAAATCTAAACCAAAGATACATATTTCATACTTACAGGTGAGGTTGGTGGTCACTTTCTCTGTTTGGTTTTGAGTTTCATAGCGTGTTTCATAGTCCAAGTCAATTTTTTTGTGTAAACTGTGTTTCCTGCATTCAAGAGCCTTCCTGGAGTAGTGGGCAATTTCATTGTTACAGCTGAATGTAGTTAGCCTGAGAGATCATGGACTGTGAGAAAGTATTCTCATAGGTAGCAAAGGGCATTCCTTCAGAGGTAACTATACTCAATTGCTATCAACTATAAATTGTTAACAGATTCTATGTCTTGAGATATCCAGTCCTTATCTTCTTTCACCTTTTCTGAAAAACTCACCAAAATTGCAAGTCTTAGGAGATCTTGACCCAATTAGTGCTTCCAGAGTGTGTGCATCCATCTGTGATGCTTCAGCAGTACCAGTGTGCAAGAGGCATATTTTGAAGTGGCAGGTTGTAACAATCATACTTTCTTTTTCATCTTTAACCTGCCTTCCATTACTTACTGCTCTCCTCCCATGCTGTATGTATCAACTGCAGCTAATGAAAATGTAAAACAATATTCTTTGATACTCAATTTAATTGTCTCCTCATTACTGTTTAGGCTGTCACTGAATGAGATAATAGGACACATTCTTCTAGTAATGTGGCTTCATGAGATGCTGTTCAGAGTTACTGTGTCAGTGTATCCAAAGGAAAACTAAGACTTATTAGGCCTGATTCTCCTTGTGGCTTGTATTGTCATTTATCAATGAGTGACGCTGGAATTCAGACAGTGCAAAATTGAAAGTGTAGTATTTTATGCTCTCGTAATGTAGGTGGAAGTGGCTGTATACAAGATAGTGGGAATTTGAATCCTTTGCAGAGGGAGTCACCCCTTTTCAGTACTGCAGGGACCACAGAAAGCCTGCTGACCTTTCAAATATTCCTAATTTTAGGAAGCTCAGGATGAGATTAGAGACAAGGTTATACTTCTGACCTTGCTATTCTGTCCTATATTGTGCTCCTTTTTGCATCCTTTACTGTACCGTGGCTTTGGATAGATAATCTTAATTTTGCAGGGATTATAAAAATCAATTAATTGATGTCACATGCTTGCTTATGGGAGAAAACAATGTGAATGGCATGAATGTAACATGCTAACCTGCACAGAGCTTGCACTAAGAGTGCTAGCATAGCTACTGCATGTTACGTTACATTATACAAAAGCACTGTTAATACTGACTAAGAATGTCTGCCTGGGTAGTCAGTGTAGTAATCAGCACTCTGAAAATTCATACCCTACCTTAATCCTCACTCGTTATTCCACACGTATGTTCCATGTAGGATTTTCAAGGAGGGAAGTTACATGTCCTTTACTGCTCCCTTACGGCTCCCACAAAAGCCAGTAACTCCCCCTACCATTGAAATCCTACCAAATCGATCATCTAGGGCAATTTTTGTATAATGTTTTTATTTGTACTCTCAGCTCCTCCTGTGTTTTTGTAATTTCATGAGGCACCCTTCTTTTACATATCCCTCATTTTCTTGTGCACACTTTATGCAATGTTTCATTCCTTACATTTTAAATCAAATAAGGAATGAATTAAGTGTAGCTAAAATTTTGCATCATTGTTCCATTAACTTATTACAATAGGTGACCGTTTGGGAGTTGGCAAAACAAGGCCTACGTCTAGCAGGCGCTGTCTGGATGGTCCCTTTCTCTTTTCTCTCTCCCAGTCCCTTCCCCAAATTCCCTTGTCAGAGGTTCATGTAACCACTTCTCAAACCATTGACCTACCGTGGGACCAGCCAAACAACTACAGAGGCCATGTGGATTCAGTTTGCTTACTAGGAAAATTAAACTTTGGCTGGGCTGCTCCTCACTCCTTGACTAGAGTTCCTTATGGATGTTGTCTGTCAACAGCTCATCCCCTCCCAGTAACAACAGAGTTCAGAAATTTGTCTCATGAAGAGGTTCCAAAGCACCTTTGGTGCCAGACGTCTTCTGAAGACTAGGACTATCATTGAATGGTCATGGCAATTGGGAGAGGTGTCTGAGGACTGGAGGAAAGCTAACAGTTGCCGGTTTCTGAGCATTTCTCTAGCTCTTTTTAATGAAAAGTTAAAAGCTTGCAAGATACGGTGCTGTTCTTGCCAGCTTTTCTGTGCAGACGAAGCTATGGACAAGAATGAAGCTTCACTGAACTAAAGCAAGTTTTATATTGAGGAAAAAAAGTACTAGAGGAGCTGTCAGATTAATTTCACCAGTATGAATTGAACTACTTCCACTACTAAAACTAGGTATTCATATAAGTGTATATATGTGTGTTTAAGAGGGTAGATTGCCCTTGAAAGTTTTGGAGTGCATTTGGCATTATGACATATTAAAGTGATGACTCGTTGCACAGGTGGTTGCATTATAGAAAAATAGCCGGTAAATAATATTTTTTAATATATTTAGCAAAACACCTGCTTCCATATATCTCTCTGTGTAGGAGGGGGATAGAAATCTCCATATTAGTCATGTAGATTTCAGAAGAATTATAACATTGACTATATGGCAGCTAGGTAAAAAAGTAACTGCTTTGAGAAAGGTTTAAGAATGAATAAGTTTTTTTTCAAAACAAGTAATGAAACTACCTCCCACCTCCCAAAAGCAAGAAAAAGTACCAGATCTCATATCACATCTTTCCCCCCTCTACCATTTCAAATGATACCTTTTAAGGGGAAAATGCAATTAGGAGAGACATTTAAATATAGTGTGTTTTGAGTTTGTGTGGTGGGGTTTTGGTAGCAGGGTAGGGGCTGCAGGGCCGGTTCCTGTAAGAAGCTTCTAGAAGCTTCCCGGCCCCAAGCCGGACCCGCCGCTGGCCCAGGCCGAGCCCCTCAGCGATGGTGGTAGCGCCTCTGGGAGAAGAGATTTAAGGGGGGAAACCTGCGGTGAGTCGGGGGATTGGGATGTGAGGGGAACCCCTGTGCAGATACTGAGGTCAGTGAAGAAGGAGGGGGAGGAGGTGCCTGCGGGAAGGCCCCACGCTGGAGCAGTTGGTGGAGGGCTGCCTCCCGCGGGAGGGACGGACCCCACGGCGGAGCAGGGGCCGAGCGCGGAGTCCTCCTCCCCCTGAGGAGGAAGGAGCGGCAGAGACAAGGGGTGAGGAACCGACCCCAGCCCCCCGCCGTCCCCGGCTCCCCTGGGAGAGAGAACCAGGAGTGGGGCTGAGGCGGGAAGGCGGGAGGGCTGGGGGGAAGGTATTTTAAGATTTGGTTTTACTTCCCGTTATCCCTGTTTTGATTGGATTGGTAGTAAATTAAATTGATTTTGTTTCTTCCCCAAGCTGAGCCTGTCTTTTGCCCGTGACCATAAGTGGGGAATGATCCCTCCCTGTCCTTGTCTCGACCCATGAGAGTTTCTTTCTATTTTCTCCTCCTCATCCACCAGGGCCAGGAAGGGAGAGGAGTGAGCGAGCAGCTGTGTGGTGCTTTGTTACCGGCTGGGCTGAAACCACGACATGGTAGAATGGACGGTCTTGTGTATTGTAGTGGTCGCCCCTAGAGATTCCTTGACTCTGATCTTCGTGTGGCCTCTGACTCATTGCCTGAAACAAGACTCTTGGTGCTCCATTTTATCTCTCTTTAACTTAAGAGAAATTACTTTTGCATATTGCAGGACAGATCCTTCCACAATTAAATACGCAGCCAGAACTCTCTATTTTTAAGAGTTAAGACATCAAAACCAATATAATTTAAGAAGTGGGAGTGGGATTTCAGAAGAGGTTTTCTGAAGTTAAGCTTTCAGTTGCATGAAAGGTCCTTGTATAAAAGGCATTTTGTAAGCACAGTTTTTATTGCAATCAGTATCACCATACATAAACCATAGTGTTTCAGTGCCGAGTAAGAGAGGAAAACAAAAGAACATGTACACACCTTTTATCTTTAAATATTCCATTAGTGAAACGATTCTGGAGACATAGGTCAAAAACTTCTTTCTTATTCTTCCATTCTTAAGAAGGGTTTTTCCTGATCTGCCAGCATTTGCATGATACCACTAACTATTTTATAGTCAGACACTTAGTGATTTTTCTCCTGACTTATTTTACCTCAGGCATAAATTGAATTGAACAAACAAACAAACGAACAATTCCTTCCTTAAAGTTAAGCAAGATCACAAGCCTGCCAATTCTTACCCTTAAGAGTAAATACCTGCAGACATAAGCTTATTCAAATATGGCTTTGATATTCTAGTGCCAACCAAGTGAATAAGGAGTATTCGAGTAAAACCTATTCAGGCTTTCTACATGTTTTATACTACATATTTTATTATTCTTTTATTTTCAATTTATACACTGGAATGGTTGAAAAGCACCATGCCCAAACTCTTTTTTCCCTGGACACTGAAATTTTTTACCTACTCTGTCAATGTTGCAGTAGTTCACAAGCTCTAAAGCTATCAAGTTCTTTTTGTCATAATTCACAACTTTGGTTGCTTCCATTTGACTTCTTGATGTGTCAGTTTGTTGTGCACTTAGTAGACGAACCACTTCCCACTGCTGGATGAAAGGTTCTATAGCACCCCATGAATATCTAGATTTCCTTTTTCCCTTGAATCCAGGGAACTGATTTCTTTACGTTGTCTTAGTGAAAGGTTAGGGCTAATTCAGTGTCAAAGATCTAGACAGCTAATTGCCATGTATATGTCTGCAAGTGGCTGTAAGAATTTTGGCTGTGTTAAGGGCTAGGACCTGATGCGGTTAACCTTAACTTTTGTGGGAGGCATTTAGTCATGACAATACTTGCTTTGCTTCTCTTAAGTTGAATTTGCTTATCTAGTCGTTACAAACAGGTATGGAAAGGTATAAAGCCAGCAACTGGTGTTAGGTATTGTTTTTGAAACGTTAATGAATTCTCTGATATCCAGTCATCTCCTTTCAACCTACCCTCTACTTATGCAGACACTGCCCCCCTCCGTCTGCTGCAAATGAGCAGATAGAGAGCCTGGGAGAGTATGTGGGCTTTGAAATGTGACTCAGAGGTCAAGAGATTCAGAGTCTCGGGAGGAAAGTGAAATTCACAGCTAAGGACAATTTACTGTGACCAACCTGCCCCTAGGAAACTCCCAGCACAACCAAAGGGCTTGGTGGTGTCTCGATTTCTCACATTGTCAGGTGCCATGAGTTTGCATAGGAAAGCATGTCTCCTCCTGAATTAGAAATACTCTGATGAGTAAAAACTGGTTGTTTGAGAAAGGCTTTTCAAGTTCAAATCTTTGGCTGAATTTAAGGTTCCTATCACAGTTTCCAGTGTTACTGTTCCTATACATGAATCACTGCAAATTCAGTAAAACGAAATTCAGTCAGATGTCTGGTAGGGGAAAAACATAGTGCTAGGTTCCTTTTTTTTTTTTCTTTTTTTTTTTTTCCCCTTAGAGCTGTCTGTGGAGGTAACAACACAACTAAGACACCTAAATCGATATCACCAGCGTGCTTGCCTTTGCTTGGCAAATTAAGTATCTTCTAAGAATTGTGTTTAACATAGTGTCTTTGTCTTTTTGTTTTGAAAGGTGCTTTGAATAGCTTTGGTGAGTTGCTTAATTGTTTATTGATCTCATATTTATTCAGTTTGTTATTTCTTTTTTTTTTTTTTTCCCCCTTAACATTACTTCATCCTGTTTTAAAAGTCCTGGAAAAAGTTTACATTAATTCAGAGTTCCTTATCAAAGTTATGTGCATTGCTTAAATTTCATGTTGCTTGAGTGATAAGGATGGAAGTTATATAGAGGTAACTCAACAGTTAATTAATCAGATAAATGAGAAATTGTACACATGGTCAGAATTCATTTCTCACATTGGGGACAGAAGATAGTTATGGTGAATTTTGCAACAGGCTACTCCTACAGGGTCATATTTTATTAAACTGAGTAAATTGCATAAGTCAGAGCCATGACTGTCTAGGAATTTAAAGAAAATAATTGACACCATCTCCCAAACATACTGTATTTTTCTTTATTTTTGTGGTGGATGTTAGGTTAAGAGATGTCTGCATAAACTCCAGTTGCTGAAGAGAACAAGATGGTACTCTTTTTTGCATTTTGCTTTGGTTTGCATTCCACAAAGCAGATCTGCTTCAGACATGACTCTCCTATATCCTATACTCCTGTCCTTTACTCTTCATCCAAAAATCCCTGACAGTGTTCATCAGTTTTTCAAATCTGTCTGATTTGCCTCTTCTGTAATAACAGTTGTTCCACTATTATGGTGATAGTGTATGTGCAACAGTGGACTGAAAGTAGAACGCTTAAGGACTGCTTCGAATTTTAGCATGGCAGGTTTCCCTTCACCCTCTGAGTCCATAAATGAAAATAATTGCACTGCAATGCCAAGAAATTAGTATCCTACCACAACTCCAGAATGCTGTGAAAACATAGCATTGCATAACTGTGATTCCACTGAATGGTATCATTATGACTAAAATTATCTAACGTTGTGTTGCCTTTTTGTTCATATCTGGCAGGAATCAGACTATCTCACCACGGTACACAATACATTTTCTAAATATGGGTGAAAAACTAGAACGTTCTTCGGAACAAGTATTGCCTAAATACAACAGAAGTGAATGGAAAATGCTGGCCCTGATTAGTGATACATTCTTGCATTGAAATGTGATCAGCACATCAGTCGTCTTTAGAAGGAAGTAAGGTCCTGTTACCAGATGGAAAATAAATTAAATTGAACACTTCTCATCCCTCAAAAAGTTGGTGCCAAAGTAGAAATGTCTACATATTTTAAAAATCCTAATCTGCAATGTTTTAAAAGAGCTAAAATTTTAAAATGACCATTTAAAAAAACCTGTAAATTTCCTTTTAAAGATCATTGTATTTTGCCTCATGCTACCAATAAACTTACCCAAACAGTGTAAGTTGCTATTCCTAGTTAGTTTCATTCTTCTTGAGTAAATGTGAATGAGATCTGAGTAAATGAGAGACGGTTGTTAATCACCATGACTAAAAGCAAAAAGTGACAGTCCAATTCTCTTCAAAGAACAAAGATACACAGTATTAATGCCTTGGGACAAAGAATCCTCAATTTAAATTTTATGGATTTTGTATTTCTAGTTTCTTTCTTGCCAGTATTGCAGAAGGCGTGGGAATTAGCTACCACCATTATCTGTGATAGTAGAGGGTATAAACTGAAGTCCTCATACTTCAGTTCTTTGGGTGAGAAACTAAACCTATATCTGAACACGTTTACATACATAGTCTGCCTTTGTCAAAGAATCTCAATAGCTGCGGCTCTCATGGACTTCCAACTCCTGGAATGCTATTAAAAAACGTTGACTCCTAACATAAAATGAATCATGTATTTCATCAGACCTGTCTTTCAAATAAGAAAGAATTAGTGTAGTTTGGTTTTACATTTGCCTTTTCAAAGATTATGTTGCTAGATTATATGTCAGTGTGCTTGAGTAAACTAGAAGATGAATGGTCACTTTGCAGTCCTATGATACAGGCTATGCAAATACTTATTAAATAGGACTGATAAATGTAGTTTAGCTTAACTGTGCAATTGCATTTATTGCTAGATCCAATCTATATATATACACAACACATGTACCTTAAGTCCAGTCCTGCTGTATAAGAATATATTAAAGTGACATGCATAGCATTTCCATGGTGTGCTTTATCTTTATTCCCTACCTGATTCTTTTATAAAATCTACTTTAATTTTCCTAAGATCAGATTATTACAGAGAACATACATAGTAACTGACTTGCTGTGTTAGTAACTCTCTGCTTTGCACTGAGCAAAATATAACACCATTTAATATCAAATGTGCAATCAAGAAATATTTGGGTTTCTTCTGCAGTGTCCCAGAGCTGGCCAAGAAAGTTAAATCAAAAATCATTGAGTAATTTTTCTCATTGGTCATATGGATGAATTAGATCCTGTCTAAGTCCAAACAGAGAGCCCTGATACATTAAAAGAACCATTAGCCCCTTTCCTTCCTCCTCCCCCAAAGGCATTTAATACAGTGTTAATTCTTAGAAAAAGTTTCTGTAATTTTTTTTTTCCGTAGCTTCTACTACTGTTCTGAGTGGTTGTACAGGTAAAATGGACTGAAGGAGTTCCGTAGGCATCACGATGCAGTAACCCAGAGATACTAATGTTAAATGGTGCCCTTTTCCTAAAAGGCAAACATTTCATGCTTGCTTCTGTGTAAGGCAGTATAAGTGCAGCAAAATTTAGTACTGCTGTTACATGTATTGTCAATATTATATATCATTATTTGGCTAGAAACCTATTGATAATTAATAACAAATGGAGTAGCAAACAAAAAATACACTTAAAATAATGGTAAGTTAAATATATTTATAAAAGCAAAAAAGTGTATTAAAAAGTATAATTAGTTCATGACCATAAAACTCATACCCATATGAATAAGCCAGCTTGAAAATACAAATTATTTTATTGTGCATGACTTGACAATACAGATGGGAGTAAATTAAAAGGTAGACTGAACAGTTGTTCAGCTCCTTCAGTAGGGGAAGGAATATCCAGGAAGAATCCCGGGAAGGGAATTGTGATTTAGTTACAGTTCCAACTCAGACAATACCTTGATCCATAAGGAAAACAATTTATTGCAATCTGTTCGTCTTGCTACCTGTTTTACATAAGCCTTTTTCAGCTTACTTTTGTGTTAGGAAGCAGTGTTACAATTCTTTCTTCTACTCACTTTTTTTATCATCCTTACTGAAAAGAAAATATCTAGAGACTCCATGATCTGGATACGATCTGCAGGAATCAGGATGCTTTACTGGATCAGGACTAGATCTCTTTACCATGCAGCACTGAGCCATAGAAGAAAAATGCAAGTTGCTATAATAAGCCAAGTGCAAAATTGGATTACAAAGTCATTAGAGGCTGTAGTTGTTCAGTACCTTTTAGGCCCTTGGGAAAGATTATTAAACAAATGAAAATGGTTTCAGAACTAAGCATTCTTTTCTTTCCAAATAGTGGTTATTATTTTTAAACTTCTAATTATTGTGCATGATATTGGATTATATCCCATATAAAATTTAGTTTATGATGTCGATGAAAGTAGATCCATGCCTATGTAAAAGCATCAAACCATGTTTTTTTCCTGTATCTGTTTCTGTAAGTTAAAAGTTTAGATAACAAAAAGCTTATTTTTTTTCTCCTTTTTTTCTAAGATTTCTGGACCTTTTTTCCAAACCAGAGTGTCCCAAAAGACCTTTTAAACTACCTAAAATGGTTACACATCTGTTTATTTAATTTTTGCATATTTTCAGTTACTAAGTGATTTTATTGTGTATTTAAGAGAAAATACTTGTGGATATGTCTGTGCGAGCATTTCTACTGTTAGAAATTCATAGAATTAGGAAAATATTGGTTGGAAAGGACCATTGGAAATCATCAAGACCATTTGTCCACCTGAAGTGGGGCTATCACCAGCACTGCATCCAATTAGGCCTTGCTTTATCTAGTGTAGTTGTAAAATCTTTTCAAGAACAAATGTTCCACAGGCCCTCTTACTCCGGTGCTCCATCACCCTTCTAATGGAGAAATTTTTTCGTAATATCCAGTCTTAAATACCATCCTGCCATTTTTGGCTGTTGCCCCTAGTTTGATCTGTCACTCTTTTCAAGAGTTTGCTGTGGTCAGCTCTAAATCCCCTTAAATAACTGTAGGCTGCCCCTTAGCCTCCTCTCTACCAGACAATACCAGCCCTAATCCCTCAACCTCCCCTCCTAGAAACATGCTCTAGACCCTGACACTCTCGGTAGCCCTTCTGCTGAGCCCTCTTCAGTTTCTCCACATCTTTATTGAGCTCTGGGGCCCAAAACTCGATGCAGTATTTTAGGTGCAGCCTCACTAGTGCCAGGTAGAGAAGGATAATTAATAACTTCCCTTGATGCGTTGGCCGTTGTGCTCCTAACAATCCAGTATGTGGTTTGGCAAACTTGCAGTAACAGCGGGCAGTGCTCCGTGAAAGTCCTTGTGTTCAACCTGTTGTCCAGGATGACCTCCAGGTTCTTGCCCTCAGGGCTGCTACTCAGCCTGTCAAATCTCAGTCTGTATTGAGCCGTGGCTGTTGCAGACATTTGGACTTGTTGAACTTCAAGATATTTCTGTTGACTCGGTCCCTAAGTTTCTTAGAATCCTCTTCTTCCAGGAGATGAAATAAGCAGTGGTATTTGAACATACAGTTCTGGGTTTAGATTGCTTCTTTCTAGGCTCCATAAATTAGAGTTCATTTCCCGTTTTTCACTAAAGAAAAAAAAATCTCTGATTTTTTAGTATATTGTTTTGTCTATGTTCCTTAATAGAATCACATAATTGCTCTGTTTTGCAGATGTATCATAAATATATTCAGTATTTTGATATGACTGACCATTCTAACAGTAAGCTCCCCATCAATGGCAATTATTGTTGATACCCTTCAACTCTTGGCAGGAGTTGAGTGCCTAGGCCCAGGACATGGCAGCAGAAGGGTCCAAGTGCAGGGTACTCTGCTGCTGTGGTTCTTGTTTGGCTCCTTATGTCTATTAGAGCAAGGATAAGTTTGAATCGTGACTCCAGTTTTGCCACTCACGTATTTTGCTCTGAGGACTGGCTCTTGGCTGCCGGAACATGCTGAGAATCACCTGATTAAAAAAAAAAAAAAAAAAGACTCCCAATTAGGGACTTATTGTAAAACAGCTTTTTGAAGTGTTCTCAGAGTTCTGTAAAAAGAGCAAAAAACCTTTTTCCTAGAATAAAATACGATGTTTTCAGAAAAATTCCTCCTTGATCCATACATAATAGGCATAAAATACCACTGTGCATTATGCTTCCTGTAATTACCCTAACATGAGCCTGGGTGGAGGGAATAATTTCTTACTTAAATGTCCCTGACAAATGACCCAGCCTTTGAGACAAGTTAGGCTAAATAATTTGTTTTTCTGAGGCAATCATTCATTTATCTCAAAATACCTATCCCAAGAGGTGGTAAGGGTTATGTGAATTACCAGGACAAGAAAACCACCAAATTCTACTTGACTACAGTAGACCGCCTTATCTTACCGATTCTTTGCATCTTCAGGTAAAGTATGGTTTCTATCTCTTATTATGAACTCTCACATTAGTTCCATATTGGTGCACTTTCCACAAAATTCTCT
The DNA here is from genome assembly GCF_000737465.1 of Haliaeetus leucocephalus. NCBI lineage: Eukaryota > Metazoa > Chordata > Aves > Accipitriformes > Accipitridae > Haliaeetus > Haliaeetus leucocephalus. Next base: position 586,815 of record NW_010972574.1, read on the forward strand.
CTTGTAGATGTAGGTTTTGTTGTTGTATTAGGCATGGAAACTATTAGGAAAGATAACTGCCATCTCTAAATATTACTGTTATTTTCTTCAAGCTTTTGACTTGCAGTTTTTCAGAAGTGCGCTGGGCTGCACTGGAAGAAACAGCAGCAAAGTTTATCATATGACAGAATAGCTCATCTAGCCTAGTATGTCACAATGTATTTTTGAAATAGTAAGTGAAGGCTTCTGCTTTGGTTGCAGTGTCATTGGCAGGTGCGTGCTACAGCTAGACAATATTATTTGACTGTTTCTTCCTTTCCCTTCCTCCCCAAACAGAAAAAAATTACGGATGAGAGCTGAATAAAACATTTATTAATTTCATGTCAAATTCTATGACTAGTTTAAATTTTTAAGAAACATTTCTTCACATTTAACAGAAAGAAATACAAATATTGTGGTTGGTTTCTTTCTACTTGAAATTACTTCTAATTTCAAAGTTTCTTTTCATTATATTACAAATAAGCAAACCCAAACCCTAAAATCTCCTTAGAATTCAAACAAGATTAGTGTTTAGTGGGTGTTTGGTAGTAGTCTGTGTGATGGTTTTTTCCAAACTTAGTTCAGTAAATATCGCTCTTCAGGGATGCACAGATAGATTTGATTCCAAGTACTTTTTGTAAGTTCTTCCCCCCAGAGTTCCTGCTCCGTGCAGATTCCTATGACATAAAGTGTCAGTCAGCCATGAGTTCGTAGCACTACATGTTATTTATTTTTTACTTTCTTATTACCATAAACCCTTTCTATCAGATCTTCTTTCCCACATGTACACTATGCAGCTCAGTCCCAGATATGCAAAACCTCTGTTATTCCATTCTCAAGTGTATCTTGAGTGCAGTCTGCCAATTGTTGATTTTCACCAAATTATGCAGCAATTAAGATGAATTTAGTAAAGTGTGTGTGCGTGAGAGAGAGAGTGAAATAGATCAATTTAAATCATACTTTCAGACTATCAATCAAAAAATATTATTTTCCTGGAGTTGAAATGGGAGGGATGATAAGAGCTCCAGAGAATTAAAAAAAACCCCACCTTAAAATATGCCTCACATTTTATTGTGTGTGCAGAAACAAATGTGAACCAATATACGTCCTTTAAAAGATCCTGCTCTTACACGCCAAACACCATCAAGTCAGTTAAAAAACTGACTATGTATATATAGATATTTCTGTTGCATGTACCCCACCAAAAGGCAGTAGAGGCTCTTAGATAAACCCCGTTATCTATTTTATTACAGACCACAAGTAAAAGGCAAGTTAGACAAACAATAAAATGTGAAAATAATTTTTAATATTATTTGATTTTTCATTTCTTTCAATGGGACCAAAATCTTTGGTGTTTTGCTGAATGACACGAACTTCCCATTTGTTAAGATTGAGTGTAATAGTAAGAGTGTTGAGGGGACTGCGATAGAAAAATCTTGTATTTCAGACACTTGTTGCAAGAGACTCTGAAAGTAGATAATGATTTTTGTATTGAAAAAAATGATAATATAAGTTTTTAATAAGAGTTTCAAGAGGGATACCGTTAGCAGAGAATTTAAATATTAGCAGCTATTGACAGAAAGTACAGTGTTAGGATACTAGTGACTGTCTTTGTGTTTTTCTTCTCTTTGCCTTTGACATTTGAAAGTGTGCCCCCAAAAAATTATTGAAGAAAATATGAATATGACTAAAAAAATCCTAGAAATTCACCACAATTCCCCTTTAGCAGATACAGAGCATTTCAACAAAGATTTACAGATAACAGATATTTCTGGTATTTAAAATACAGTTTCTCAGTAAAGGCAAAACTGTTTTGATTTTTTTGAAACAAGGAGAGATGAGTGTTTATTTTCTTCTGGCATCAAAAGCTTTTGATCCTACCTTCTAGACTTGTGTGAGCATTAAATCTTTTCTATTAAATGCTTGCAGGCTTGTAGGCTTTTCACTCACTTTGGAAGAGCCTTAGTCTACTCTTTGTGAATGAACTCTGTATGTGGCTGTAGGGATGTGGCAAACAGTCACGATACTTGGCATTTTCTCCAGCCCACATCTTTCTTCATCCATTCATCTGTTTTTTTATAAGGTCACAATAAGTTACTATTGTGATAGGTGACCTTATAAAAATCATGTGCCTACAGAAAGCTACATTATAAAGGAGGAATTTTGAACGCTGTGTCCAGATGTTGCTTAAAATAGGTTTTCAGATGTAAAGAATCAAATATGAAAACATTAGGGTAAACATAGTGATTATACAAATTCTTCCTTTAAAGCAGAAGGAAAAGGAAGGGAAATGAGGTCATGTCTATTTTAATAGTGCTTTTAAAAGCAAGAGGAAGAGAGAAAGAAGACAAATGAAAGAGGTGTTAAAATGTAGTGGTGCTCCAGAATGATTGACTAGAAGAAGTAATCTCAAAGACAAAAAAGGCAAATATAGATGATTTAGCCTTCCATGTGATCAGTATACAGTTGTTTCTTGCTGTCTCATGCACTCTATTTCCAAACGTTCTCGCCTTACAGAATTATGTCTCCGTTGGATAGATTTCAGTCTCATGAAATGTTTTGCTACTATTCAGCTTGGTACCTTCATTTTACACTATTGTCATTTTCTTGGAGTTTCATTGTCCCTGTACCATGCTAAATAAAGGTTTTCTTCCTCAAGATCTGTAATCTTCAGATATTCATAAAATCCCATCTGTTTATTTAGCCGTGTTGGCCTAATCTGTCCCCCTAAAATAAGTTTTTCTTATCAGTCTCCCATCTCTGAATATCCTGCTTGTCATTATCATTTTGGTTACAAGATTGCTAGACTTAGGGTGATTTTGCACCCATGATTGCATCAGACTCAGGTAGGGTACATGGTGAAGATGATGGACTGGGTTAGTGTGGAGTATACTGGTAAAATTTCTTGGTCATCCAGTATTGCTTTGAATCCAATATTCCTTCAGGTGCAAGAAATATATTTGATCAAGGCTGTGGTGACTGACCACGTCTCCTCCTCAGAGACGATCATTTCTTTTCAGAGGAAAAGAACAGGGGCAAGGCACAGTCATTTGATCTCCCTCTGTCCTGAAGGGAAAATGTTGCTGAATTTGAGAGGATTGTATTTTCGTCAATTAGCTTTAAAACATTCTTCTACACAGTTTCTTTGCAGTGAGACTGCCATTAATGCAGTATAAATGAGATGCAGTATATCTGTATTAGGAATGCATAGTTATTTTAAAGTTAAAAGTTTTAAAGTTATTTAAAGTTTCATACCTGCCTTATTTAATTTTGATTAATTAAAATACAAAATAATGTGGGTAACAGCAGAATAAAACTTAGCAGTTCTGCAGAATTCCATTTATGAAATATTTTATAGATGTTCACTAATTATGATGCTGCTGCAACTTCTTAGAAGTTGGTTGAAAATATATAATCCTTTTTTAAAGGAGTGGATTGCCATACATTTTTTTAATGGCCTCTGTTGGATGCGTTGGTATACAAGTAACCAAGTTTAAATTCCTGCAAAGTCTGAATTTACAAAATGCTGATGATACATAAGTTTGAACTCACTGCGAGTTCAGTAACCCTGAAGTTCAGGCCATAAGATTTCCATCAGTGGGTACCCAAAATCGGAAGTTAAAAAAAGCACTTTAGTTAATTTCTTTTTTAAAAAAATCCCAACCAACCAACCAACCAAAAAAGCCCTTTGGCTATAGTTCAGCCCTTTAGACCCCTAGACTTGCAATACAGCACTAAGTTAAGACTACAGGTATTTCATTTATTATATCACATTTTTATATCATCATGATTTTAGGTGTTCAGATGAAGAGTATTCATTGTGAGACTAATGGGCCTAAGCTGCAGTGTTTTTTCTTGTAGCAGTATCTGTAATGTGATAGATACTTTCCAGAAAGAAACAACCAATTCAGTCTCTGCTAAAAAATAGCATAATGTATATATTTTCTATTCAGTAAATAGCGAAAGAAGAAGGATGACGTGCTAATATTTTTCATGAAAAATAAAAGAAACAAACTGAGCAGAGCATGAAACAGGTGACCCAAGAATATGTTATGTATGCATATTCAGAGTGTTGCGCTGCCATCCAGGCTGGAGGAATGGGCTGGCAGGAACCTTGTGAAGTTCAACAAGGAGAAGCGCAAAGTCCTAAACCTGGGGAAGAACAACCCCAGGCACCGGTGGAGGGTCAGAGGCTGCTCAAGCTGGGGGCTTGAGCAGGGGGGTTGAACCAGACGACTTCCAGAGGTGCCTTCCAACCTCAGCCATCCCGTGATTCTGCGATACTCCAGTACACTGCTCTGTGTAAGCACTATATTCCTGAAATTGCTGTGGCCCAAACTGCACTGCTGTCTTCATGGAACTCACAGTGACTATTATCATCAGGTCAGGAATTTCATGGCAGCTGATGACCATCTGGAACAATTGAAGCCATAAGTATATTTGGCCAGTTACAGTGAAGAATAGCCAATCTAAAACTCATTATTGGTGTTAGAAACTCATAATAATCAGAAATTTAAAAAGTACTCTTTTATTTCTTTTTTTTTTCCTTTAAAATCTTCTGTCTCACAAATTTAACTTGCTGTTGGTATTATAAGGTTTAGTTTATATACATATATGCCATGCACAAAAATAAAGAAAATCATAGAAAAGCATGTTTTGTGTGTTCAGTGTTTATAATGTAAGTTTATTATGGGCTATGTGCTATAAAGCAGCATTACCGCATGAAGTAATACATGATAGGTTACTAACATAATGTATATATAACTGAAGGATTATGATTATTCCATTAGTGTTACAGTTGAAATTAATGCCTCTCCAGCAAACCAATAACCAGTAGGTGAGAATGGTTGTCACAGAAGCTGTTATACACACCACACTGTTTATTGTGAACGAGATTCTTATTATTACAGAAAAAGTAAATGCTCGCTGGTTTTGGCTAGCCGATGACTTTTGTTTTCAACTTTAACAAATTGTTTTTTTCATCTGGAATCAGGAGGCTTGGCCCATCACTGTATTTCTCTGGGCCTTACTTGCTTTGTCTTTATATCGCAGGATCAAGAAATCCAAGAGGATATTTTTTACCCAAATTTATTCTTGCATTTTTGTGTCCTTAAGATGATGGATGAGATTACGTAGTGCATTTCTAAGTGGACTGTTGCTTTTATCATGCCCTTCTCAGGCAGGGAACAGATACTGGTAAATTCTCAAAAGGTGCCTTTGGGGTGGGAGAGGGATCTTCTTTTCCTGGACTTCTCTTTTCTGCTACTGATCAAACTACCAGTTACCCTCACATATCCAGAAGCTTAGTTCTCATTGGCTGCTTGGTAGTATTTGAGTATCATTTGAGTTTTGCTTCTTTTTTTTGATTGGCATGTTCCTTTGTCATGCAGACCTAGTTTTACCTGATGCATGGATCCAAATATATTCTAATGGGAGTCACTGGGAGTGCTTGTGTTTAATTTTTGCATCCAGCTTCCAGTGACCGGGTATTCCTGGTGGGAGTAACACAGATGTCATTAACTTGCTGAAACTTGTTTTTCAATTTTTTTATTGTTTCAAAAGTCATTGATTATGTTTGCCTGTTTCACTAGTAGTTGCTTATATGATATATGTGTTGAAAATGTGTCTGAAATGGATGTATGTGTATAGAATTGGTATAGGTATTTGTATATGGCTATAATATAGTTAAAATAAAATACCAGAAAGGCATGATGAAATTGGGAACTTTGATCTTCTGATTCCCAGTTTGGTGACCAGTCCACTGGAACTTGTATAAAACTGACATTATTTTTTAATACAGAGTTTTCCTTTTTAAATTAAATCAGTTTTGGCACTGTGATTGCAGTAAGTAGCTAAGGACTTGCTCTTCTTTTGTGCTAAGTATGCTTTCGTCTATCTGATTTTAGGGAGCATTGAGGGCTGCTAGGATTGATCCTGAGTAAACACTTTCATTAGGAATTTAATTCTGTAGAGTGCTGGCAATCTTCTCTTTCTGCTGAACGCTACTGAAGGTTCCTAGGCACCTGAAAAGGTTAGGGACTATCACGGCTTGTTTGGCCCATGGAACTACATATGTCACTTGCAATCTCTGAGTAGACCAGACTTCTACTGCTCTTGCTATAGATTATTCTGTGTGGTTTGGGGGTTGGTTTGCTGTGCTTAGAGTGTGAGTCCATCCTTATAAAACAGTAACATTCTGTGGATGGGGACTGCTGGATTCAGCAAACACCAGTCACTGAAGATGTGGGAAGAGGAAAGACTTGAGATTTATGTGTAATAGCAATAAAACTAATTAGTCCCCTGAACATTTCATAGAAAACCTCTCCAGAACAGCAAACCAGTCAATGACTGAGGCAGTGTGACAGTAATAATAAATCTTAATTTTCTTACGGGCTTTGTTAGGTCCTTGTTCTTTTAACATTGTTTGTTGTGACATGTGCTTTCCCACATACTCTGTGTAATGCCAGCAGTATACAGGATGCACTTAACACAAAATAAGCGTATCCCCAAAGCCTCAGGGCACTGAACTGCCCTTTTGTTCCATGTAACCTATTGCAGAACTACTCACAGAATGACATGCTTTACTGCGTGTCACCTTATTGCTTTATTATTAGCCTTCATAAAGGTCAGATGGGCCTGACTCAAATTCATGAGGAAACAATGCTGTACAAAGTTGTTTTTCCTCATTTTCTCTCTACTGGAGGACCTGCATATTTTTCTGAGGTCTGCAACAGTATTTCTGATATCATGTGGAAAGCAGAGAACTGTTTTCAATTCCCATTGTGGTAATCAATGAGATGTAAAATTGCAGCAGTTCCATGCTGCCTAGAGCCTCTCCTGACAAACCTCGTTTGGTTTGTCAGAATGCATAAAGCACTCATAAGACCGTAGCATTAGCTCTATTTCTCTCTGATGCGAATGAGCACAGAAAGAAACCAGCTCTTAAGGAGACATTTTCATTTGCTTAAATAACCCTGCCATGGCTGCAGTACAGCCAAATCTTTCTGTGCTATGCATTATTTCTTAGGATGGGAATAGAAACCATTACCTGTATGTGTGGTACAAAAAAGCAATAAGCCTGTGGACTAGCTCAATAGTTATTTCATTTCTGAAAATGTCATTCACACATAAAAAAAGTCAGTCAAGGTAACAGTCCAGGTACACTGTATTTTTTAGCTTATTTGTGACTACTAAGGAAAGTTATGTTTGTTGCTGTGCCACTGTCTGTGATCATCTGGAACTTAAGGAGGATACAATGGAGAACTTGTATCCTCCTTTTACAGAAACAGAGAACTCATTCACCTTAAGTAAAATAAATTTTCTAGATACTGGCAACTCTAGGCCTTTGAAAGAAGTAAGCAGTCAGGAATCAATTGAATTATGAATATATAAATTCATTTGATAGTCCCTTAGAAACTGTTTTACAGCATATATTTAAGAAGAAGAAACTCTCAATGCTGTGTCTTTTGGAAGTATGCGGGGTATGGCATATGCCAAAAAAAAAAAAAAAAAAGGTTTAGCCCCAAAATATTTCCTATGGGTGTCATTATAGATGGAGTGATTGGGTAGTTTATGGCATTAACAATGGGCGAGAAGCTTCTTGTCTATGCCACTGATGCAGATAACTACTGTCATCCCTTATCAGTTCCTTGGAGGTGTTTATAAAATGTTCTGTTCTCATTCCCTTTGCTACTGGAGCAAACATCAGTTTTGTATAATGGCATTTGTCTTGACTACCTTAGCTGATAAGAGAAGAATTGAGTGAATGTTTGTAAATGAGGTGTTCTTTGTCTGCACTGGTTATTCTTTTAGCATAGAAACTAAGGGGATTGCAAGTTTCTATCTCATTCTAGAACTGGTTTCCAGAACTATATGTCTTTACTTTGCTTAATGTTGATTTTCTAATGAATAAATATGAATAAAAAGGCAACAGCATTGCCATTTCCAAGCTTTCACAAATTGTGTTAAACTTCTTGGCGACAACAACAAAATAATAATTCTGAATGTCATTGAAAATTGGGATTGTGTCGTGGTTTAGGGATATGTTTGAAGTATTCCAGCTACTCTCTCAACTAGCGAGTCAGCAGAATATGTTTTCAGCTCATGACTGGATTGTATGATCTAGATTTAGGAAAATGCAGACTTTGGAGATAATAACATGTAACATCTGCCAAGAGAATAGATGGAGAGCTGGATATATTGGAATCACTCTCTCCATGTGATTGTGACAGGAGCTCAGTTGCTGTAACTCACCAGTTGTGAGTTCTGGGCCACAGGTTGGGGGAAATGTATCATGGAAAATGTGGAGAATGATCTGAAAAGAAGAGTTCTGAAATTCTTCCTGAGAGAATTTAACAGTTCTCATAACCACTAAAACCAATCTTAGTCAAAAATGTGTTACAAACATGATTTTCTCTCAACTTCCATTTCTGAAGTCTGATAGCAACAGAATTTGTTGGGTTTGTGGTTTAGGGATTTTTAATTGCTTGGGTACAAAAATCTGCTTCCGAAGTTGAAACTTGGCCTCATTATACCGGAATACAGCCAAGGAATAAATTTTATTTCTGGAGAGCATTTGAAGAAAGGGGGGAAATCATGGGGTTTTTGTTTTTAAGTTTCATGTTTATAGAGATATTTCTATAGCAAAAATCAAGTTCCTTCTTTAATACTTTGATACCTTGCTGAAATTTTGCTGCATGTAGATTGTCATTTGAATTAGTGGTTTGAATGGTTTGGAAAGTTCCATAACTTTTTGTTCCTAGATTAATTCTTTTATTCTTTTTCTTTGCACTCAGGACTTCAGTACAACTATTGTGGATTTCCTCATGTTACTGAATACAAGAGTAAAATATGGTCTAGATTTTTTTTTTTATACCGTGTGTTCTGAACTCTGTTCCCTGGTCCTGTGTTCATTGCTGCCAGACAAGTTAAGCGGGTCTACGGCACAATTACCTGTTCATGGAGAGATTGCCCCATGAGCTCCTGTACAGTACAGTTCTGTACAACTGCAGTCACACAAGGTGTGATTATTTTTTCTTTCTTTTTTACTTTCCCTAATCTTGGATAAAAATAGCCTTTCATAGGAAATGTGAAAGTTCAGACAGAAACTGAAAAAGTGATGACGCTTATAAGGAGGTTAAGAATACTGAAGATATGGTAGAGCTCAGTGAGGTCTTCTCTTCATGCTTCTTGAAGTATGACTAGGCAACCAAGAATAAAAAGCAGGGTTTTGTCTACTTTAGCTTTAATTGAGCTTGAATCTCTTCTTGAACTCTGTTCAAAAGGTATTCATGCTTTGAGTATGCTGTTAAGTAGAATCTAAGTGTTGTTTTCTGGGGTGTATTCCAGGATACTAATCAACCTATTTTATCTAGTATCCATAGATACTTTCAGGTCTTTGAAATACTCTCATGAACAATATCTAACATAGACTGTAAAGCCTAGAATTGATTTCCAGACCAGCTTTGGGTTATTGATCTTGAAGGGCTTGTCCCTTTTATATGGTCTGGTTACAGAAGTATTAATCCCAAATAAAGGAATCGGAACCCAGTACTACCTTTTCAAAGCCGGATTGCCAACTTGTGTGCTCCTTCTTTTCTTTCTAGCCCCAGAAGTTTTACATAGCTAGCAAACGTGGCTCTGCTTCAGGCCCGTGAAGTCTAGCAAACAGACTTCTTTTCTGGAAGAGCTGAAGTTCAGCCCATCAAGCTGAAGCAGGAATTGAATTGAGTTTCCCTATTTCCTTGCAAATACTCGAACCGCTAGATTATATGCAAAAGAAGAATGCTTGCACTCCTGGTCCTTTAAATAACAGCGTTGTTCCCTCAGTTGTGTGGGTACCCCAGACTTTTAATTATCTTAAGCAGAATTTGCGTGGATTATTACACATTGCACTGGATCTAAAAGATAGACTAAATATAAGTATAGAATAAAAATAGGAAGAAAAAAAAATGAGGTCATTCCTGCAAGTATTGCAGTTCTTCATTTGCAATCAAAAAAGAGGACATTAATGTGTAGGCAATTCAGGTAAAGCTGTCATTCACAGACAGTATAAATTAATACTCCAGATGGTAAAATTCTGCTTGCAAAAGTTTCTAAAAGGCTGAACCAGATAACCTGCTTGCAAATTCCAAGTCTGCTGTGAGACTTTATAAGGCCTACTAGATGCTAACTTGACTTGATTCCAAATTTACAATCTGAAAATGCCTGTATTTTAGGGCACTGAATTTTCTGGAGAGAAAAATTTACAAGTTGAGTCCATATATCTTAATGAAAACTCATAAAACTGGGCAGATAGTGAAGATAGTATTTTTGAAAATGTCAGCTCTGCCTTTGGTTATGTTTGTGCCATTTTCTATCAGTTTGTTTCATTATGCTTGTGTGCATACTTCTTTTCCATGCATCTGGTTTTGGCAGTTTTGGAAAACTGGGGCGTTGAGCTGGAACTGATAACATTTTTGACATCATGGTAATCAGTATAACACAAAGAAAGTGAACATTCCTGGTAGAGATGTGGTAACGATTCCCTTTTCACCCTTCTGAGGTAATAGAACTAACTTTAAATTGGAGGTTATTTCCAAATCATATCCTTTTTAGAGGAAAGAAAAAGATTTTGATGTCCTTTCCAGGTCTAAAGCCCCAGTTTCTTTTCCCAAAGATGTTCAGAGAATTTTTTGGCCTGTTTCCCTCTGTTAAAGCTGGATCATCCGTTGTGAACCACTAACATTGTACTATATGACCCATGACACATAATCAAACTGTTAATATATAGGGTTTTATTATTTTTAGTTATATGTATTTTTGGAAAATTATTGAAAACACCATTATTAGCAAGGAAATATGTCATTATTTTATCTACAATTTGCAGACAGGAAAGCAACTGACATTTTTAACTGCTTTGCTCTATACTAGTAGACTACACTGTTGCAATAGCACTCAATGAAAATCTTTTGATCCTTAATCTCTAATGGCTCTACACTGGTTGTTTTGTGTTTTGTTTTGGTGTTTTTTTTTTTTCTCATTTTTCATTTACAGTTTCAGGTAAATGTTCTTTTGCAGGTAACAGTGCATTGCACCTCCCAGTAGCGCAAGCTTTGGCGATTTCTTCTTAATATGTTGCAGGGAATATCAGTTATGCATTAGTCCCTGCTTGTCAGTGTCCGCCTTATATTCACCTCTTTTCCTATAAACTTATAAATTAGTTTAGATGTAATACATGCAAATAGTTAGTGACACACTGTTGACGTTCTTATCAGTGCTTTTTCTTAGCACACTCTTGTATTTTCTTACTTGCTTGTTTATTAGGCAACAAGCTCTGGTTTAACAAATAGTATATAAACTCCCCTTTGAAATCCAAGTCATATATACCTTTATATGATCTATGAATTCAACATTGTGCACATTTCATAAGGAGAGAGCATTTTTTGTATCACATATGATGAGCTTTTGATAGTATGGTAAATTGCTATAGGTTGAAAATGAGATTTTGGTTCTATTAGACCCAATACAGATCTTATTCAAAACCAATATCTGGGGATTTTGCTATCTGAGACTGATATTACCAAGTACAGCTTAACACTTCATTAATATTCTTCTTAAAAGGTGTATTGTGCCACAAATTGAGAAAACAATATGCTTCATGCGTGACTGCTGGATAATGTGTGTAATGTCTTAAAGTAAACTATTTTGTGTGTTGCTCTATGGCAATCATTCCATCAGTTTAGCAAGAATTCATGTCATAATGGCTGCGTAGGGGTGTGTTTTATGATGAGATGCATCGCTCCCTCTGTTGGGTGGAACTGGAATTACTCAAGAGATGTCCCACATAGTAGTTCCACCAGATAAGTGAAGCTGTATGGACTTCCAGAGTACAAGTATCTGAGTTCTAGTTTGCCTCCCCTGTTAATTTTAAAATAAGTCTTTTGTCCAGAAAAATGATTATCATATAATCTCTGGATGGCCAAATGATTCATTAAGTTGAACACAGTAAGCTATCAACTGAAGTTGTATTTTCCTTGATAAAGAGTGCTCCACTGTTTATTTTGAGTTGGCAAAAGCATGAATATTTAGTTATTTCTCTGCAGTATCTGTTGAATGCAGTTCATCACTATGCCCTTGCTTTAAGACTATGTGATCTTGTGAATGTCTGAGAAGACCTCCCTTTCCTGGAATTATCCTCCCAGGTATAACAATGATGTGTAGCTATGCACATATAGGATAAGGCAAATCATTTTCTTCATTAGTATAGACAAATCATATTCTTCATATCCTTCTGAAGGAAATCCATCAGCTAAAAAGCAGGTGACTTTGAAAATCTTTTTTTTTTGATACCTCAGGGAAGAATTTTTCTTCCCATGTGTAACACCAGCAAGTGATGTTATCTTCTTTTGCAATACCTTGAAGGTGCAAAGGGCATAAAATAAATTAAATAATGGGGTAGGTCTTTTCATTATTAATATATTTTAAACTCTCTGTATTGGGAAACTCTTTGGCTTGGGAAATGCATTGTGACTAGGAAGCGTCCACATGAACTAGTCGGTGGGGCATCCTGTAGCTCCTTTCAAGCTGTTGGCTTCCATGCTTTGTTTTTGAAGCTGATTTTCATAAATTCACTTCAAATTAATGATTTAAAACTCTACAAACTGGGCATTAAGTAGGTAAAAGATTCCTAAAATGATGAGATAAGTAACATATAAACCTGCAGAGGAATATTATTCATAGAAAGTAGGAATAATTCCCTTTATGATAATAACTAATAATAATTAATGGAGTTTTAGTTTTGAAAAGAAAACACAATTTTTTTAGATGCTTCTCAAAAAATGAACTTGTGTCTTTCTGTGATTAAAATAGGGCTCTGGAACTCAACACTGCTTTCTGAATTTTTCTGTGATTCTCGGTCTTTTAGGACTGTCAGCTTCCTTTTTTGTAGAGATAATGATCCTTGCCTACTCCTTTGGTGATCCTACACTATGGTATGGCAAAATTCCTTATAATTATTGCTAAGCTGAAACTATATCAGAAAGCTCAGCAGGGAGGGAAAATCTAAGTCTAAAACTAAGATTCAGTAGAATTCAGTAGCACTGAATTCAGTAGCATTCAGTGGGTTGATTTGTTACCTAAGATTCACTTTTTTCTCTCTAGCCCACTTTCTGTTTAATTTCAGCCACACTGAATTTAGCGGTTGATGAAGTTGGCACTAATTTATTTATTTTGCTGTATTTAAAATGCTAGGCGACACTGTCAAATGTTCTTCACTTCAATCTCTTTTCTTTCTGTTTGTGAATGTCACACTGTGTTGTACAAACACAGCAGGGATGAAAGCTAATACAAATGCATATTTGTGTCTACAGCACAAAAATGTGTATTTATAGATGAACAAACCAGGTCAAATCTTTCATAGTAAAAAATAAATTAAACAGCCATTTGTCGGACGAGTATCTGGAGAATATTATTAGTAGTCAATAGAACTGATCATAAAATGGGGGAATATGGGCAAAGGGAAATACTTTTAATGACATTTTGTGTTTATAAACACATACAGACCCTTACATTACAAAGACACTTTTTCATACTGTACTGTTGCTTTGAAATGAATCACTCACAGCTTTGTATTAGGCTGAACAAGACAAATAGTCTAGAAGATTGGTTCAACGTGGATTAACTTATTTATTGATTAGATGTACAAAAACATTTCCAATCAATAATATAAGGATATAAGTGAATTTCTTTGCTGTAGCCGATCACACAGAAAAGCTGAGAATATGATTTTAGAAATTGGTATTTATACCTAACTCAACTTGTTTTGGAGAGATAGCCATGCAGAATTACCTAATCTCCATCTGCTTAACTCAAATGCAGAAGTATAAAAATATTAGCGCACCAGACATGCAACTATTCTTTGTTTTGTTTCCATCTGGCATTCCTGAAAGAAGAAAAATGAGAAGTGCAGTACACACAGAAATTATAGGTCTCATGCAGGAGAATAATCCTTACTCAGGATTTCACTAAGCTAAAGGATCAGGAAAAAAATGTAGTTACGACCTTGCAATAAATAATCAAGGTTTATGGAAGTTTGGCCAGTTCCTTAGTGTAAAAAAAGTTCTATTCTGATAAGCATTTAAATAAAATAGAGCTCTGAAGTAGCAGAATATGTCAACAACTGAAGGGAATGAAAACTGGCAAGGAAGCCTTTTCAAATCACAAAGAAAACACTGGTAGTTAGTTTTACTGCACAGTGAGTCAGCAGTTATTCAGAGGTGAGATTTAACTTAACTTCTTCATATTTACTGGTTGTACACAATTTGTGTAAAGATATCTGTTTAAGAAACTGTCTGGAATAGCATTTTCTCTCTGTACCCTCTGGGACTGTTGAAAATCTTATGTGGACATAGCACACCGCGATTTTCCTGTTTTATTAACTTTACCCTTATTTGTTACCTAACATGTAAATACCCAGAGCTCACACATGTTTTTACTAACAGCTGGCAAGTGATTCGGATTCATAAATAAAAGTATCTAAAGCTATTTCACATGTCCTAGGGTATCCAAGACTTCCACAGGAGCAGGCAGATAAGACATAGGATCTACAAGAAACCTGTGCTCTTCTGGAATGGCAAATCAGGGCCAGATGTAGTAAAATAGAGTATCTAAAATAACCTCCTTTCTTTTGGCAGTGGAATACTACCCTGTTAGTGGTGTTTATTAAAAATAACAGGAACTGTGTAGCTGTTTGTTCTCTTCTGCTTATTTGTTTTATTTGCTATGTCATCATGGTAGCACATGTTACTGTGATTGTTTTTTCTTTAGTAAGTCTTCCTTTTACTGCAGTTTTTTTCATCCCTTTAAAATCTATAAAAAATATCTGCTTTGAGAACAATTACTAAAGCCTGATTATAACTTCAATGAGTTTGTGTTACTTATTGCTACAATAAATTTCTAGAAAATATTTAAAGATTTTAGACCAAATTTTGATCAGTTACTGGCAGAAGTCTGAAGTAAAATCAGTGCACTTGAAATGAGGAGCTGAGCAGTGGATTAATACTATTGATTGTTTTCAAAAGATTTCTTGCAATTCTCTTTGGGGAGTTATTCAAGCAGAGATTATCCTTTATATTTACAACAATATTCCTTTCATCTTTTTCCTACTAAAACTTTATTCTCCTTGTAACGTCCTTTGTCCAAACCTTCTTTAACATTTCATTTTGTTGTAGTCCATATCCAGAAACCTAAGCCATTTTGCATCTCTCTTTTCATTTGAGGAACAGAGGAAGGAAGATGGCCAAAATCAGT
The DNA here is from genome assembly GCF_000737465.1 of Haliaeetus leucocephalus. NCBI lineage: Eukaryota > Metazoa > Chordata > Aves > Accipitriformes > Accipitridae > Haliaeetus > Haliaeetus leucocephalus. Next base: position 602,121 of record NW_010972574.1, read on the forward strand.
CTTTTTGGTATGCCTCTTCTTTTGTAAGCATAAGTGCATGGCAGGTGAGATTTTCTAGTGTAAATGTAGTAGATTTAGTACCTAATTATAGTCTTTGAAATTTAGGATGAGACTGCTTGCAAGTTATTTTTCCATATATCTCGAGAGACTTCATCTTCCCTAGTTTTTGCTCGTTTCCAAAGGATTTCCTTTGGTAGCTGCTTTGGCATAATTCCCATTTTATTCATTCTGTAGGAAAGCCTATTATAACGATTTCTTATAAAAATGCATGTAAAAAATTCTTTCTCTTCTGTTGTCTATTTACATGTCCTTGAACTTATTAAAAACAGAAAAGTAAGTGAGAAAACAGACATGTAAGTCTATGCTTCCAGTACTCTTCATTAGGTTTATATTCAGAAAGTTTTGCTTAACATTGAAAAGCATATGAAATCATGATTATACTTTGCAAGGGAGGGAAACACCACATGCTCAATTTTTGCTTTAATAATGATACTTTGTGAAAAATGAACATACCTATGGGGAAACTGCTTCTCAATAAGTAACTACTTAATTTTGGATTATACTTGGAATTTTTGCATATTACAGTAACTCTCAGGAGTACAAATTGAGAGATTTGCTGGGAACTGCAAACTTATGTCATTGTGTAGGATGACAGAGGTAAAACAACTTAGAAAATTGTTTATAGTGAGTCCATGAATAGAAAAAGAAATCCCAGATCTCTGTTTACTCCCAGTAACTTTCTTCCTCCTGTTTAATGAATCATTTTGCACTTTTCAGTTTCTATGGATGTTTTCACTGTTCATAAGTACCTCTGGAAAATGAAGCTCTTTTACCCAGCTGGTTATTTTTGAATAATTTTCTGTCATTCATGTCGTTGCTTATATTTTATTTCATTGGACACTGATATACCATCCAATATATTTTTTGTTTCCTGTTACAATATTAAGGAGATTTTTTTTTTAGATACACTTATTTCATACTATTAAATTTGGGGTAAATTAATATTGATGCCTAAGTATATGTAAATACCATGATTTACAAATGCTTCCGTAATCCTACAATTGTTGTCATGCTTAAAACAACCTTATCTTTATGTATATAGCTCCGCTGGTAAGAAACACAAAGTGGAGGTTAGATCTGGTTTCAGGTTTATGTTCTGTCATAGATTCCCTGTATGTTCCTTAATGACAAAACACAGCTACAGATCAACTTAATCAGAAAGAAATGTAATGGAGTGATCAAGGCATATTGCTATGTCTCAAGACACATTGGTTTGCTATGTTTCAGGCTTCAGTTAGGTCCAGAAGTAAATGGAAACTTTTCCATATGAGTTCAGGAGTCAGCAGTAGTGAGACGCAAAACCCACACCATCGCCATGTGCCCACAAGCTGTGAACACTTGGCATGCCTTAACCACATCATTTGGAAGAGCGTGTTAGGCTCTTCAGGACACATCTTTGACCATCTCTTTCTCCCCCTGCCTTTTTTTTTCTGTCTGATTAGGGGAGAAGGCTGTGTTGGTCAGGGCATAAAGTATTTGCAAAGTGCTGTTTGAATAGAATTGGCAAGAAAATAAGTATTTTTTTCTGTAGCATAGGGATATTTTCTGTGGCATCCTCAATTTTGCACTTATAATAAAGGAAAAAAAAAACAAACCCTGAGGAAATAGGCTCTTTCACAAAAAGCCGATGGCTGGTTCAGGGACAGACAGTCCATATCCAGTTTCAATCTACTTGTAATAATAAATAGTCCCACCCATAACTTCCAAACTGTCCCGCTTTGAGTCACAGACACAGCAAGAGATCAGTTTTAATCTTCATTTCCCTCCAGTGCTTGGATGATGCAGGAACTGCTGGTGACCCAGTACAGCAGCACAAACCCTGTCTTCATGTTAAGTAAAAGCTCCAGGCTGCATGAAAACAGAAGCCTTACATAAACACCTAGTATTTCAGGGTGAAAAAGCTTATCAAAGAATCAAATCAACAAAGAGGGCAAGAAAGATCCATGCCTATTACATCAGGAGCTTCCTACAGAGACTCAGCTTTGTCTCTTTTATGGAAAGTGGGATCTGCTTAGTTCCCAAACAATTTCCAGGAGGTAGGTACCTCTCTGCAAAACCAAGGACCGTTTCCTTTGCTGAGACACTGAGGTGACATGTTTGGAGTCTGGTGTTAGAAGGAAGGAACAAACAGCTCTTTGTTTCTGTATCCTCCGTATAGACATTCTCATAAATAAATATATAAATGAAAACTCTCCAGGATTAGTATAGACTAAGAGAGCTCTGTGGAGGTTGCTAGGCAGCCGAGGCCAAAGGAATAGAAAGCAGGCAGGTCTTTGAAAAACAGAATCAGTGACTTATGGGTTATCTGGAGTCACCATTTACTCAGTTGTCTTTTGTCATAAATAAGAGACAGTAGAATTTATTTTTCTTTAGTAAATGAGCAATGTTTTTTAAATATTTGCAATAAAAGGCCTGTTTTATATCTCATTCCTATCAGTGTTTTCAAGCTGTGAAATTATATGTATGATTATTGTTTCTAATGTTTATTTATACATTGACTGAAACAGGAATTTGGTGCAGTATATCCAGGCTGTAACTTGAAAACAATTTAGCAGAGTAATTAATTTTTAAACTTTTGCCCAATTTTGATTTTTACCACAATGTGCATGTAAGTCTCTACATGAAGGAAGTTTCCAATGCTGACAGGTATAGCTTGCCCTCAGGAGGTGTGTCTGTGTTTCACTGTTGCTAATGACAGGGAAAGACCTAATTTCTACCACTATGCCCCGTATGATGTATGATGTACTCATTACAGAAATATAGCAGTAACACACACCCCCTTCCTATTACTGCTAAGCATGCAAAAATGCAGGCATTTCCAATAGACAAGGTTTTCATATGCAAGATTAGGTGATCACATTATTGACTAATTGCTGCCTTTGAAATCTCTGCTTATATTTGTGTCTTAAACTCTTCTTTAAATTACCTGTGCCTTCAAGAGCTGTATTATACATACAAGTACATTGAGGGGATACTATAACCCTACAACTCCCCTCCCTTCTCAGATAGTGTAATGACATCTCTATATCATATTTTACTCTACTTTAGTTATTCTCTCCCAATGTCTTCAAATTATGTCTCTAGAAGATTTAATTGCTGCATCACAGTTTTTCAATATTTGTTTCTTTCACAGGGTGGATGCTGTGGGGGGGTCCAGGCAGCTCTGTGGAACAGTCTCCAATGGGCTAGTAGGATGAGAAGGTCCAGGGGTAGTTTGGGAAATGAGGAGAAGCATCACCTCCCAAGACGGTAAACCTACTGAAAAGGTAATTCATGCTAGGACATTGTTATGCAGTCAGCTTTTCAGGCTCCAGGGGTATTGTGGCTGGAATGCATGGCAGAAAACTGGTAGGGAATGGGAGCACATACGTTTGGCACTGCCTGAGCATTCATACAGAGTCTCCTGAACGTCTTTCAAGAGCTTCTTAAATCTCACTGAGTTTCAACTCCATTCTCTATGTGAGGGAGAATTTGGAGGCTGCATCTTAACAGGGGTTTTCTTCTCTTCCTGTGGACCTGTTAGAGAATACAAATCACAAGTTTACAGTAAGTTTCCAAGAAATTCGTTACAGGACTTAAAACTCATGAAGATGCCAGCTTATCAGCCATATAGCAATTTAGCGTAATAAAGTGTTGTTTCACAGGGAGAGTTAATGGCTTTATTTTTAACTGTACGTAATCTTGTTTGGTTGGCTTATTTCAGTCGCACCTTCCAGGCTTAAATACTGTGTTTGTGGAGACTCTCTTTCTCCCCTGAAGCCTTAACTATGGATGTTTTTGTTGCTAGTGTTTCAGAAGTTCAAGAGAATGTGCAAACTAAAGATCTGTCATCCCTTGTGTAACTACAATGCTTCTTCCTTCACGTTAAGAGGTAGAGTTGAGCCATGAAGTACCAGAGCATTAAGTTTCTCCGCTGCCCCAAAAGCTCAGCTATATGGTGTATTTCTGAGCCCAGTTAATTTTCAATATGTCCATGCTATGCACACATTTACTGGTCCTCAGTTAAATTAAGTTTGCTGAACAAACAGATTTTGTCCACTTATTGTAAACCAATCATTTCTCATGGTACTTTATGAAATATCCGACAGGCTGACTTGCTGCTTTCATTTATTAATGTCCCTTAATATATGCAGAGTGTAAGAATATTAACAATGGAAAATCACACTGGTGGAAAATAAAATGGGATTTTTGATGCAAAACTTTTTGTAAGGATCTGTTCCCACATCTCATGAGACACGAAAAAAGCACAAAACATCATTTAATTAGGAAAGCTTTTTTCTTTGCTCAGGAGTATAGATGTTTTGGCTGGTTGAGTACTAGGTTAGGCTTTCAGATGTCTCTGGGAAATACCTTCCTTTTTGTTGCTGCTGAGCTCCCTCCAGCTCCCTGGCATTCATTAATTAAAACCATTCAGAGATTCCACTGCTGCAATTCACGAATTGCTTCCATGCTTCACCAGGCTTGGCAGCTGCCAGAAAACAGGCCAATCTGCGCTCATATAACATTACTGAGAGTTATGTCTTTGTATAACCTGTAGCTGTGGTAGACAGTCTAAAAACTTCCCCTCTGGAAAGAACAGAAACTACTTTATTACCTGGGAGAAGTTATAAATGCATTTGTGACACAAGAAAGGTTTGATACAGGAAAGTGAGAGTAAGCATAGGTCTTGCCTCCTGCATTTATACAAACGGTGATAGTTTTCAGTTTATAATCTGCTTTTCAAGACTCTTCCACTCAAAGTTGTTGCTAATCAATTCAACCTAGGTACTCCAGACCTAATTTGGGGTTTTATTATATAGAAGAAATGAGGTAACATAGCCTTTTGTTAATGAGGGTCCAAGAATCGTTATAAAAATTGCACCAAATGGTTTTAGGTAATTTACTGTAAACAAAAGATAAGAATAGCTTGCTTATGGTTGGAACTGGTCTGAGATCCGGAGGGTCTGGCATCAGTCCCTAGCCGTGTTTCAGGTGTCTTCTTGGGTGCATTTTTCTACCTATAAAATGGGTAGACTCTCATGGAAGTTTTGTAATGTTCCTTTGTTGATGCTTTTGTGATAATCCTTTCTCAGAGGGGGAAACGGATCTTTGCACAGGAGTTAGCAGGGCTCATTGAAAGAGCTTTAAACTAGATTTGAAGGGGGAAAGGGATAAAACCAGACTCGCTAGAGATAAGCTTGGGGGTGGCATGCCAATGTTTGAGGGATGGTGTGCTAGCGAGGTCCTTCAGTCTGCTCCAAGATGTGCTGAGTACACTGGAGCACATTTGAAATATCTTTATACTAATGCATGCAGCATGAGGAATGAACCTTTGGCCCAGTCCCAGAGCTATGACATCGTTGGCATAAGTGAAACCTGGTGGGATGAGTCCTGTGGCTGATGGACAGTTATAGGCTCTTCAGGAGGGATAGGCAGGGCAGGCAAGGTGGGGGGGGGGTGGTACTGTATGTAAGGGAGGAGTTGGACTGTATGGCGCTTACAGTTGGCGACGACATGGTTGAGATCTTCTGGGTAAGGATGAAAGGGAAAGTAAATAAAGTGGATGTTGTTGTGGGAGTCTACTATCAACTACTCAGCCAGGATGACAACACCAATGAATTATTCTACGAGGAATTGATCAAGTTGATCTCTGGATCAACTGCCCTTGTCCTTATGGGTGATTTTAACTTCCCAGCATCAACTGGGAATATCATACAGTGGACACAAAGAAGTCCAGATAATTTCTAAAGCACACTGAAGATAACTTCTTGGTGCAGGTACTAAGGGAGTCAGCTAGGAAGGGTGGCCTCCTAGATTTGTTGTTTGTAAACAGAGGGACTCGTGGGCGAAGCGGTGATTGGTGGCTGTCTTGGTCACAGTGACCATGAAGTAGTTTCAAATCATTGGCGACAGGAGAAAAACTGCCAGCAAAACTTTGACCCTGGATACAGGGAGAGCAGACTTCGTTCTGGTTGCTGAAGGAACTAGTTGGTAAGGTCCCCTGGGAATCTGCTTTTGAAGGTATTGGGGTCCATGAATGCAGGTCACTTTTTAAGAGCCATCTCTTAAGAGCACAGGAGCAGATAATTCCAAAGTGTTGGAAGTCAAGGAAGTGGGACAGAAGGCCAGCTTGGCTAAGCAGGGGTCTTCTTCTAGAGCTTACGCAGAAAAGGAAAATGTATGGACATTGGAAGCAAGGACAAGCAACATGAGAGGACTACAGAGATGCTGTTCAGCACTGTAGGGAGAAAAATTCCTGCAGCCAAAGCTTGATTAGAGTTCAGGCTGGCCAGCACTGTGAAGGACAACAAAAATACATTAACAGCAAAAGGAGGATCAGAGATAACATTGGTCCATTACTTGATGAGGTCGGTCACCTCACAAACAGGGACATAGACAAAGTGGAGACATTTAATGCCTTCTTCACCTCTGTCTTTAAAACTGATGATGGGCCCTGGAGCCCTGCGTTGGAAGATGTGACTAGAGGGATGACAAACTCCCAGCTGATCCTGAACTTGCTGCTCCAGCTGGATGTGCATAAAGCTATGGGACCTGGTCGGAAGCATCCCAGGGTACTGAAAGAGCTGGCCGATGTTATCATGGGACCTCTCTCCGTTATTTTTCAACAGTCTTGGAAGTCTGGAGAGGTCTCAGTCAACTGGAAGCTGGCAGATGTTGTCCCAATTTTCAAGAAGGGTAAGAAGGAAGACCCTGGTAATTACAGGCCTGTCAGTCTCACTTCAGTGCCTGGTAAAATTATGGAGAAGGTTATTCTGGGAGTTATTGAAAAACACTTGAAAGACAGTGCAGTCATTGGTCATAGCCAGCACAGGTTCACGAGGGGAAAGTCCTTTCCAACTAACTTAATTTCCTTTTATGACAAGGTCACCCATCTAGTTGACCAAGGGTAGCCAGTAGATGTGGTGTTTTTTGATTTTAGCAAAGCTTTTGATACTGTCTCTCACAGTATCCTTCTGGACAAAATGTCCAGCATACAGCTAGGCAGGTCCATAATAAGTTGCGTGAACAATTGGCTGATGGGTCGGGCTCAAAGAGTTACAGTAAATGGGGTTACATCAGTCTAGCGGCCAGTCACCAGTGGGGTTCCCCAGGGCTCAATTTTAGGGCCAGTGCTCTTTAGTGTTTTTCTAAATGATCTGAATGCAGGAATCGAATGTACATTAAGTAAGTTTGCTGATGAAACTAAACTAGGAGGAGCTGTGGACTCTGGACTCCCTCGAGGGTAGAGAGGCCTTACAGAGAGGTCTGGGTAGACTAGAGAGCCGGGCAATCACCAACCGTATGAAATTTAACAAGAGCAAATGCTGGATTCTCCACCTTGCATGGGGTAATCCTGGTTATATATACAAATTAGGGGATGAGAGGCTGGAGAGCAGCCTTGCGGAAAGAGATCTGGGGGTTTGGGTTGATGGCAAGTTGAACAGGAGTCAACAGCGTGCCCTGGCAGCCAAAAGGGCCAACCATGTCCTGGGGTGCATCAAGCACAGCATAGCGAGCTGGTCAAGGGAGGTGATTGTCCCACTCTACACTGCACTGGTGTGGCCCCACCTCAAGTACTGGCTGCCGTTTTGGGCACGTCAGTATAAGAAGGACAACAAACTATCAGAATGTGTCCAGAAGAGGGCGACCAAGATGGTGAAAAGTCTCAGGGTAATACTTACGAGGAGCAGCTGTGGTCACTTGGCTTGTTCAGCTTAGAGAAAAGAAGGCTGGGGATTGACCTCATCATGGTCTACAAATTCAAGGAGGGCAGCAGAGAGGGAGATGCCGATCTCCTCTCTCTGGTGACCAGTGACAGGACATGAGGAAATGGAATGAAGCTGTGTCAGGGGAAGTTCAGATTGGACATTAGGAAAAGGTTCTTCACTGAGAGGGTGGTCGGTCACTAGGACAGGCTCCCCAGGGAAGTGGTCATGGCACCAAGCCTGTCAACAGTTCAAGGAGCGTCTGGACGATGCTCTTAGTGGTATGGTTTAGTTTTAGGTAGTCCTGTGAGAAGCAGGGAGTTGGACTCATGGATCCTTATGGGTCCCTTCCAACTTGAGTTATTCTATGATGGTGTGAATCTAACATCAGTGCCATAGAGAACGGTCTGGATTCCAGGCTTTAAACTGGGAAAAGAAGTTACAACCCTTCAGAGCAAATATGAAAAGAAACTGAAATTAGATGAGATGACATTGTGATATCTTCATCTGTAACATACTAAATAAATTTTGAACTTCTCCATCCCTACACTTAATGAGAAACAGGCAGCTTAATGGATTGATGTTTCAGTCTCTGATTCACTACTTAAATTGTGTTTCATGTGAACTATTGTTGGAAATGCTATTTTGACTGAAGGAAGGGGAAGATAAGAATGCTGTTTTAATATAACTTGAAATCTTGATGGTAAAAGGTAATTTATATTTTCAGTAAGAGGCTTTCATCTTCATTGGAGTCTAACGATATTGATCTGATACCAGTACTAAGTATATATTCTTGAATTCTGACCAGTTTCTGCTTCTGGTGGGAACCACAAGTGTTTCACATTGCTCCAGCAAATGGAGCTCTTTCTGTGCTTTTCTTTGGCTGATCAGTTTACAAGTGGCTGCATTTTGCTGTTCTGTGTGATAAATACTTTTTTTGGGTCTATTTTAAGACGAATGGTTCTAAATTTTGTATTTGTGGCAATCGCTGTGCCCCTTCAAGGGTATTTATAGTAAAGTCATAGTAGTCAATGCTGGGTTTGGTTTTGGTTTTCCTTTTCTAACAGCTAAGAAACCAGTTGTGTTCCATGATTTATGGAAAAGTTCAAACCTTTCAAATTAAGTAAAGGGTATACAGCTTCAGAATGAATTATGTTCTTAAACATAATGAAAACCTCCATTTGAGAATGTGGCGTGTCCTGGAGTTTGGAATGGAACAGAAGAAATGAGGTATTCAAATCAAACCAGAAGTTCTTTTCACCTAATAACAATTCACATAGCCATGTTTAGAACAAAGCTTGTATTTTGAATGGCTGTAAATACTGACCTGTGTGCGCACAACTAGTTCTACACAGCTGGTGATTGATAACACTACAGTCACAAAGCATGCACACGCAAAACTGTATAGGCAGTGCCCATTGCTAGCAGGCAAAGGGAATACTCAACTATATTTTTTTTAATATTCTTTATATCTATAAATTAAAGCTGGGAAGCTTCTGTTCCATCTTTTTCTTTTTTTTCCTTCCTTTTCACCAAGAGACCTCTAGGGTTTTATCTTAGAAGAAAGAACCCTTAGACAGAACCAAAGTCAATAACCCTCAAGAGACAAATGGAGACAGGAGAACTTAGCAGCAATCCCTTCAATGTTTCACAAAAAACTAAAGACTGTGACATGACAAGAATAGACCATTGGATGTCTGAAATGATCTGAGAAATCAAATATGAAAGAGATGAGTTACCAGGTAGTCTTCACCTGCATTATTCAATGCCATATACATTGCTCTCTTCACAGCTGATAACACTGTATATAATAAATCTGGTATGTTTTGTGGGGAGAAGTGCTGTGTTCTTTTTGTTCAAACTCGCTGTGTGAAATTCCTCCTTCACTAAAAACTGGTAGAAAAGCTGGCCCCTTTAGTGTGTCAGGATGCCAGTGATTCAGTGTCTCAATTTAATTCTTTTTCTTCCTCTCTCTAGGGTTGTTTTTTGTTCATCTGCTACTTTTGTTTTCTATTGTTATTTCTCCATTATTATTTAATTTCTTACCAATTATGCTCCTCTTCCTGATTTCCTATTTAATTCCTTAATTTCTATTATGGTAGGTGGCAGAAAACTGTTCACCTGATACTGAAAGAGAGCAGTTTGGGGTATTTACTCTTTCTAAGACTGAATGTTCAGGCACCTTCATCTGAATGTTCTGGTTCCTGTACTGTTGCTGGATCCTGTCCTGCAATTTTTAACACTTTGGTGGAAATTTTACTTTGACTACAGTATCATAAAACTGGTGGTAGAAGAGTTGATCTGAATACCAAATAGTAAAATTTCTTTCCTTAATTCCTTTGATGTCTTGGGGAATTGCAAAGGATTAGCTGTTGATTTGGCAACATGTAATTGATAGATAACAAAAATTCAGCTTCAAAGCACTTCAAACCTCTTCTGACAAAAGAAACCATGTTAAAGGATGGTAAAGGGGAGGTAAAGAATTTACTCTCAGGTGCATTAAGCAGATCACTTTTTATTGAAGTGACATGTACCTGTTGTAGAAGGTGAGGTCTCTGTGAGAAGTTGTTAATATACCAGAGATCCCATGCATAGCAGCTTTTGTTTATATCCAATATCTGATATAATATTTATCAGGAAGATACTGAAATCTGTAACAAGGATTGAAGATTACCAAATGAACAGCCTGGATTAGGCAATATGATTATTAAAAAGGAAAAGTGAAAACAATTTACATACACAAGGTGTCTGACTGCAGCTAGAATCCCCAGGGCATTTAAATCCATATCAAAGTACCTGGAGATGGAAGTTATTCTCGTGGAGCCTCATGAAGTAGGGGGAAAGGGTGGAATTCATGACTATGTGGCCTTTGAGCAAGAGCATGCTGAAAGAAATTTGCATGAGGGATGTAATTGAAACATAGTTCTAAGCATAGATTAGAACAATATTTTATGGGGGTTGTTTGTTTTTTTTATTCTTTTGCTTGCAATGCTCTGTTTGCTTGGACTATGTAAAACCTTAATCTCAAGTTTTCCTAGGTATAGCTTTCTTTTTTATTTTTAATCCTGTCTTGTGTTGGGGAGCAAGATGCATCACAGTGACACAGCAGGGCTGTCTACATTGCTAGAGGTAAAAAGTCAGAAGAATATGTATGCAGGTAGTGGAAAAGGAGCTGCACCTTGAGACACAGGTGCTGAGAGTGCTTCCTACTGCTCTGTTAAGCATCAGTATGGGCTGATGCTTAACTGCAGCTGCCAAATATCAGCCTTTGGGAAGGAATTCCCTCTGGCAGAGCAGTCCTCTGTTCTTCCTGCTTAGAAGCAGATGGCGAAGAGGCAGCCCACATCACCAGGCAGACCTGGGTATGCTGTGCCTCTCTGGGCTGAAGATGACTCTAATCTAGTAAATCGTTGTTCATTTCAGTCATACAGCTATTTGAACTGACTTAAAGTAAAATAAAAATTATTTTGGAGGTAGTGCCTGCCATTTTTCTATAAAGCGAGTGAGCAGTACAAACAAGGCTGATTTGTACAACATAAAACATAGTAATTAACATAGGTGAATTAAAACTGTGAATATATTGCTAATATATTAAAGCATTGTTTTATATTGGCCAAGTAGGCTATTATATATTGTCATAATATTATTTCCAATAGTTTTCTGACATTGTTATATTATGGCAGTGCCTATGATAGTTTATGAAAAGAGCTATATGAGCACAGAATAAGAGAGAGCTCTGCATCATTCAGATGCTGCAGTGAGGGAAGTAATGTCTTTATTTAATCCTCTTGATTTATAACTATGATTTTTTTTTTTTAACTGGGCTGATTACGAGAGTATTTGACCACTTCACAGTCATTAACTCCTTTAGATGCATAAAGTAACAAGAGATGCCTCTCTGAACGGTGAGCCTCTGATCAATACCTAAAAAATACAGTACATCATAACGAAAATGGCAGCACACTGGCTAATGTATTAAATAACCAAGCAGCACAGAAATGCTCAACTTCTCTGAATATTGCACTAGAAATGGGTTTCTTTAGCAAGATTTCATGTTTCGAAGCAGTAGATTCTGAAAGTGAGTAGGTTTTTCTTTGCAACTCCTGTTGTTTGATCTCCAATTTTACAAAGAAGCTGAGGCACAGACATGAAGCATTAAGAAAGTTAGGAGTTAGAACCTCTTTCCTACTGTATTTCATCAGGAAATCTTAGCCTTTTTCCCCACAGAAAGCACCACTTAGTCTATTTAAATTCATTATTACATATCTTTATAGGATTTTGAGGATCTGAGATACTATAATTGAAAATCATCCCAACATGTCTAAACAGAGAAAAGATGCTTTAGTCATGGAATTAAATATAGAGAGGTAGTGGTGGTCCTGTCTGCAGTCCTGTATGCTTTCTTAAAGATAAAGTAGCCCTTTTTATAGCAACGGTTAATAGCTAAACTAGACAATATCGTCCAGTTGCACAAGTATCCCTAATTAGTTTTGCTAGGAATACTAAAGTTTCAGCACCACACAGTCTGTATGTTTTGAGCTGTAAACAACAGATCTCCCTATTTCTCCTGTCCTGGGCTCTTCTAAGTATATATTAAGCATTGCAACTAGTTGCTGAGTTCCACAATAATGGGTAATGTTGGCAAATATCCACTAGTGACAGATCTAAGAGCCACCGCAATCCATTCCTTTACTGCAGATTAAAGGTGAATTTAAAATTACCAGCATGAAAAAGAAGTGTTCTTTTTGTAGAAATTGTAATTTGATACCGAGTTGGTGGTCGTTTAAAAATGGAGTTTCAAAAAGAGAAAAGTGTCATGGTCCAAAAAGAAAAAAGTGAAAAATGAGGCTTGGACACCAAATTGGATTGATCTGTGCTAGCAATAACAAATTCAAGCTGCATATAAACGTTATACATCCTGCATGATTGCAGCATGAAATCAATGATTATTCACTTGCTTGAATCAAAATTCTGATTAACATGATTAACAGCAAAAAAGTAGAAAGTGTATGCTGGGTTTAGGAATTTGTGTCAAAGTAATGACACCATTGCTGTACCTACCGTACTCTACTATGTCAGAGCCAGGTGACCAGGCAGTGCTAGCTAAAGAACCTCTTGAATATTAATCGAAGATCAAATGATAGCTTGCACCTTTCTTTAAGTCCATGTTTAGGAAATTTGTCTTCCTCGCTATTTTGTTCTCTGATATTCCAAGGCTTTTTTTCTTCTAATGGTTCTGTTTCAGACAGAATGCCACCAGAATTGTTTTTCTAACCACCTTCTCACTGGCCCAGTTGACAGGCTGATGAGATTCAAACAACAGCTGAAGACTGTTAAGAAAATCTGAATAAATCAGATGTGCGGCCATTTACAACAGTTGTATTTTTTATCTTTATATTTCCCATTTCTGTTTGATTAAAAGCACAATATGAATAATGTTTTAGAAGGTGAAAAGTAAAATCTGATTTTCATGGGATTTAATCTGATGTGTGGGAAAAGTAAACCTAATGTTCTATTTAGGAGTGCCTTGTTTGAACTTACTGGCATGCATTTTCAGTTCCAGTTTACTGAATGTGTTCTTCAGCTTCCTTCATTTATGGATGTGTTGAAGGAGGAATATTAGACATTACTTATCTTACTTGCCAAAGTTTCAGATTTTCCTGAGCCAAGCATGAACAAAGAATTTCCTGTAGGAGAGTCTAATGTGGAATTCGGTGAGAATTTCAGAATTAAAACTGTAAGCTATGCTGTCTGCAGGATGAAATAACAGGGAGTCTTTATTCCATCATGCTTAGAAATGACTTTCTGAAAAAAGATACAGTATTCTAGGTTCTCATAGAGTACCACATTATTCATTCCTCTATTTTGAAATTAGGCACACGAAAAAATGTTGACAAGAGTATCTATAATCAAAGAACATGTAGAAACTAAATCAGGGATGATCCAGATGAGAAAATTTTATTCACATCTTCATAATGAAGGATATAGCCTCCATTTTTTGTATCAGAAGCAGATTTCAGTGTGTTTTTCAGTCATTTGTTACTCCTGATCTCTGGAGTCATCATAAATCAAACAAGAGAAATAGGAAAAAAATGAACATTTTCTGAAATCAAACCACTTTTTCAAATATAGCCTGATCTGAAACCTCTTAATTCTGATGGAAAGGCACTTTCTGACTTTTGAGAGGGGTGTTGGAGCTTTGCCTTAGCAATAGGTTGCCTGTCCATTCAGCTACATGAAGATATATATATACTTGAATTTTTGTTTCTTTTGTTTTCATACTAGCTTGGACAGAAACTTCTTTAGCATTGATTAAATTGTATGTATGTATTTTGATGATTTACACATTACTACAGATAAAACATAAACTTCAGAAGTGTTGGAAACAACTGAAATGAAAGAGAGGGACTGACTTAGAATGTAGGAGAGCTATTTTTTGGCTATAATAGTTAAGGTTTATTTGGAAAAAAAGAGTTAAATTGCTTCAAATCAGAGGGAGGTTACAGAGCTGTTGATGTATGGTGCTAGAATCATGCTTGCCACACTGTTATACCAAGAACGGCACAGTTATCTCTAGTGCCCTGCAGGTGAAAAGGACAAATTCAGTCTCGTTATTATACATTATGTTTGCCACTTGAAGAGCCTACGTATTTATTCCCTGGTCATGCCTGTGAATTTAGTGCATGTAAGAAATTATATTGAACAGGATATGTAGCAACTGTGTTGACCCTTATACTTCTCTATACATAACCATATTGATTATAATTTAAAAAAAAGGGAATAAAAAGGAAGACCTGGGGAACTACAGGCCAATCAGTCTCACCTCTATGCCCAGCAAGATCATGGATCAACTCCTCCTGGAAACTATGCTAAGGCACATGGAAAATAAGGTGATTGGTGACAGCCAACATGGCTTCACTAAGGGCAAATCGTGCCTGACAAATTTGGTGGCCTTCTACGACAGGGTTACAGCATTGATGAATAAGGGGAGAGCAACGGACGTCATCTACCTGGACTTGTCCCGCATGACATCCTTGTCTCTAAATTGGAGAGACTTGGTTTTGATGGATAGACCACTCGGTGGATAAGGAATTGGCCGGATGGTCGCACTCAAAGAGTTGCGGTCAATGGCTTGATGTCCGAGAGGAGACCAGCGACGAGTGGCGTTCCTCAGGGGTCGGTACTGGGACCGGCACTGTTTAATGCCTTTGTTGGTGACATGGACAGTGGGATTGAGTGCACCCTCAGCAAGTTTGCCAACAACACCGAGCTGTGTGGTGTGGTCAAGCCGCTGGAGGGAAGGGATGCCATCCAGAGGGACCTGGACGGGCTTGAGAGGTGGGCCTCTGCGGACCTCAGGAAGTTTAACAAGGCCACATGCAGGATCCCGCACATGGGTTGGGGCAATCCCAAGCACAAGTACAGGCTGGGCAATGAGTGTACTGAGAGCAGCCCTGTGGAGAAGGACTTGGGGGCATTAGTAGATGAAAAACTGAATATGAGCCAGCAATGTGTGCTCGCAGCCCAGAAAGCCAGTCGCATCCCAGGCTGCATCAAAAGAAGTGTGACCAGCAGGTCGAGGGAGGGGATTCTGCCCCTCTAATCTGCTCTCATGACACTCCACCTGCAGTACTGTGTTCAGCTGTGGGGTCCCCAACATAAGAAAGACATGGACCTGTTGGAGCAAGTCCAGAGGAGGGCCATGAGAATGATCAGGGGGCTGGAGCACCTCTCCTATGAAGACAGGCTGAGAGAGTTGGGGTTGTTCAGCCTGGAGAAGAGAAGGCTCCAGCGAGACCTTAGAGCAGCCTGCCAGTACTTAAAGGGGGCCTGCAGGAAAGACGGGGAGGGACTCTTTATCAGGGAGTGTAGCTATAGGACAAGGGGTAATGGCTTTAAATTGAAAGTGGGTAGATTTAGATTAGCTGTTAGGAAAAAATTCTTCACTGTGAGGGTGGTGAGGCACTGGAAGAGGTTGCCCGGAGAGGTTGTAGATGCCCCATCCCTGGCAGTGTTCAAGGCCAGGTTGGATGGGGCTTGCAGCAACCTGGTCTAGTGGAAGGTGTCCCTGCCCATGGCAGGGGGGTTGGAACTAGATGATCTTTAAGGTGCCTTCCAACCCAAACCATTCTATGATTCTATGATAATGAGCATTATAATGAAACTAAATTTGTGAGGGCTGCAAAACTTATCAGTGGTAAATTAATTTGGAATTTCTTAGCTTTATTATTTTACTCTTATTTTAATCATATTTTATATTATTTTTACTGTGTTACGCCTTTGACAAGTGTAATAAAAGTGTGCATGCACAATCCATTAACACCTCTCCTTTTAATTTCTTTACTTTTCCTAGACAAGCCTCAATGAAACAGTAATTTTCCATACTTCTTCACCTCCTTCTTTTCCCCTCTTCAAAATGAATGTAGTTCATATCTAAGGATTGCTATGGTAGGAAATCTTTTTTATTTCTAGTAAAATGTGGGAGGGATGAAATAGTTATACTGTATACATCTACATAAATGTTGTGATGCTATCTTTAAGTGCATGATCATGTTTTAGTCATTCCTTCCCTTACATTCACCGTCCATTGAGAGTTCGCCTCATTCATTGTGCAGGATGAATTAAAAAAACTGCAGACAAAGAAAGTCTGGTATATTTTTTGAATGCTTGTCTTTGCAACTGAAAGAACTTCCATTTTTTTTGAGGGTAAGGTGTTTTAGATGTAGTACATACACACTTTTTTTCCTTCTATTATTAGGAAGCTTAAACTCTGTCAGTGAGTACTCAGAACTCCCAGTAAAAACAGCTGGAGATCTGTACGTGGAGGGGAAGCAGACTATCAAGTTGAGCTCAGCAGTGCATCTGAGAAAGGAGGGTGTTTCCCTAGACGTTTTGGATTTTTCTCTGGCAGTAGGTGGTATAAAGAGGAGGGATGTTAAGGACTAAATACTGCAGATGCCCTGAGTTGTGCTGCCATTTGCGTATTTTACACTCCTTCAGTTTCTCTCCGAAAGAAACAGATATGCATTTATAACATGACTTTTGTTGTGGTTTGTTTTAACTTGGTATTGTTTATGTAAGTTAAAAGGAGAATTGATTAATTTTCCAGTTTTTTCCTCCCTCAACTCTGAAGAGATGTTTTTGGTCTCCTTTGACGATTCTTACTGTCTTGAGTACTTGAGTACTCTTACTCTCCTCCCTCTGCATTTAATCAATGCTTCTGTATTCACTTGGTCTTGTAGTTCTGTCCTTGCAAGCTTCAATAGCCTCATCATATTTGGTTCTGCTAAAGGGCTCATGGAAAACACTGAAAAACATTCTTCTTGGAAACAATTCTACCAATGTCTCATTGATTTCATTTGCATCAAATCATGATTTTTTTGTTTCTCTTGTTGCTGACTCACCCTGTCCTTCTCTACCCCAGATACATACAGTGGTTTCCTGACACCCTCTATCATTTTGTCTTCCAGATTGGTGTTCTAGTTCGTAATTACTCCTTGTCCTTGTGTCCCCTAGCTCTATTCCCACTCTGTCCTGAGGCAGTGATTCTGTAGCTCATTGTGCTTAAGTTGAGCCTGTCCCTGTTGTTTGGCCGTAAGACTGTTTATGGGATTGCATGATGAAACAGATAGATTACTGACCTATTTTTAAAATATTCTGCCTCTATGAGGAGGCTTGTTATTAACCTGGGAGTTATAACCTTGTTCCCTGGAGATCTATGCAGTGAGTGGAATTATACCCGCACAACTGAACGTGTGTCGAGGGGATGGAAACATTTGGCTGGGGACACCGGAGGCAGGAGCTTCCCGAGAAAGACACTGTTACCAAGAGAAATGGCTGTGGAACAATGGTCTATTTTCCTTGTCATCTCTCCCCAGATCTTTTACTTTAATGGTTACATTTAGCCAACTTTCTGAAAGTTAAAGGCCCTTTCAGTTCGTCTGTTTTTGAGTGATCTCCGCCAGTCACTATTAACCAGTCCCTCCAGGACAGGAGAGTGAAAAACAACTGTGCTTATTGACTTCCTGATTTTGAAGGAGCTGAGCTCTTTCCAGCAATTAAAGGTTATTGGAAGTTTTCTGGGAAGTGTAAAAATTGGAATAAGTAATAATAGTCCCTCTCATTCCCCAGCCCTGCAGGGATTGGCCTGTTGCTCACTGACAGCTCTCTTTTTTAACCTTTGTATGACCTCCAAGGGATTTATGACCCACAGTCAGAGAAAACAGTGCTAATCTAGTGCTTTCCTGGTCTCAGATGCCACCTTTCTGTGAATAAAATGTGTCATATGCTCTTCTCTTCTGACTCTTCTCTTTTGAAACACCATCATTCCCAGGAGAAATGCAACGTCCAACATTGATATTTACTAGGAGATTTATGGCAGGAATTTGAAGCCATACATGAAACTTGTTAAGCAGTTCAAGTTAACTAGGTACAATGAAACAGTAGATGGAAGCCCAGGATGTAAGATCCGAAAGACAGAACCTCAGGGATGGCAAGGGATTATATAAAGATGGCACCTTCTTATCTAGTATTTGCTCTTAGTTGGTCTTTGCAGTCTTTTTCACTGACAGAGATATGTGTTTTATAAAATTACGCCAAACCTGTGTTGCTATAGGAGGAGCTGGCTCCTGTTTCACTGTAAGCATTGTGACATGTCAGGGATTTTATTTTTGGTGGGGATGACGTAAAGTGCAGAAAGTGAGTTGTTGGGCTGGCTTTCCAATATAGAGTTTGCGGTCCTGTTACTTACAGGCATGCGTATTCTTCCCCATCAGTGGACAAACAAGACTGCAGTTTCTCCTCTTAATTTTTTTTATTTTTATTTTACTTTTATTACTTACAGTGGCCAGCAACAGGAAAGTTTCCTTCCCTTCTCTTGCCTTGCAGTCATACATCAACAGACAAATTTTCTATCTTTATTTTAACAATCCTGCATGTCATCAACAGAATATCCCTGGTCCTCACTTTGGGGCTGTGTTCACTTCCAGTACTTTGCTAATCTACCTCAGTGCAACGGCAACACACCAGTAATGACCATTGGATCCAGTACTGTAGTTTTTGTTGCTAGCACAGTACATTTGCTGCTGCGGAGGCTTTTTGCCTTTTGTCTTTCTCACTAGCTGGTGCCATGCTTTTGGCTGTTTAATGGTTACTTTGCTATTGAACTCCACAGGGAAACATATCCCCAAACATTTCTCTAACCTCATCCAGAGAAATCTGAGAGCTCTTCTCCCTGTGTTCCCAGCAGGAGCTTCCTGCTTGCTTTTTATGTTTCAGCTACTACACACACATACTTAGGTCAGACTCCTTTGGTAAAAGCTAACCTAATGAGCTATCACAGAGAGCAGCTAATGCCAGTGCAGACTCATCCCCTTTCCCTATAGAATATTTCTTATCTACTTATGAAGTCTTTTTGCACTGTGTGATTAATTTTGCTAATCTCAGACTTCTAAATTAACCATTAAATATTACATTTGGCCATTACTCTGAGTATTTGAGATCTGCATGGCCTTGTGCTGTCCATACATTTTTATATCAGTGTACTTAAATACAGAGCTGTAAGTTATTAATTGGTAAACAACCACTGAAAATTTACTCCACACACAGGTTATTCTGTAGAGAACTGTTGTCCTGGGGAATAGCTGTTCCATCTCATTAAAATCATCTTGTTTCCTGAGACATCACATATTTGGGGAACAGTGGGTCAAACCCACTGAGGGATATAGACCTAAAATGCATGCTTAAATTCTTTCTCAGCATCTCTCTTGAGCTGATCCCAAACTGGCTCCATCTCAAAAGTTCTTGCTGTTATTGCTTATCGCAGTAAATTACTCCCATCAGAAATTCTAAGCTGTTTCCAGTGCTGCAAGATATCCCTCAATATCAGTGTGTGGGATTGGTATGTTGAAATAATATGAGGTATATTCACTGATTTTTTTTTCAAGTTTCCAGCAAGGTAAAATTTGATACTTACATGATATGACTATGATTTGATATGAGCTGTTAAATGGCTGGTTCAGTCATGCAGTATTAGCATTCACCTTTCTAGAGAAAGGGAGGGATCTTTCTTCTCTTATGTTTTACTTCTGGATTTCTTTTCTATCAATGTTTTCAGTCACATAATATGTTCAAATAACAAATGAATTTGACAATGAATTTCTGCTGTTGCAATCCATATAATGTGGAAGGTTTTCAGATATAACTTTGAGGGAATGGGAGAAAACTCCAAGAAAAACAGACAGAAAGATTAAACCTTAGACCAACTCCTGCAGGGCACTGTACCACTCCAACACTTCCCTCAACTTTGGACAACAGTTCATGTGCAGTTCCATTAAATAGCTAATTTTCATGACCCCCAGGGCATTCACAGAAGTTCTGTTGTACCACTTCAAGTAATAAGAATATCTGATACTGTGAGGGTCTAAGAATTCTTATGTTCAGTTTCAAGTTATGAGGCTTTTGAGTGATCAGTGCTTTCCAAAATTCAGACCTCTAGCTTAGTGCTGCGTTCCATAACTTTTTGTGTCTGAAGACTCAGATATTTGGCGTAATACATATGTAAGAGAAAAAACTGGCTGCATTTTGAAACCAAGATTGTAGAAAATTATTTTAAAATAATCTTACCATATGGGTTTCATTCTCTCTTGTCATGATGCCTATTACACTCTGAGCTCATAAAGCACCTGGATGTGTACTTAACTGACAAGTCAATCAGTAGTGCTGCTTTATTCATGACTCTTGCATGCAAAGAGCTGGCCATGAGGGAGCTAGAGTCTCTAAGACAAATGATGAGAAAATAAAAGTTAATATTAAAAATACTGTGTTTTACCTTTTTTCTTTTGACTGAAAGAAGTAAAACTAATATGGAGACTGCTTGATTTGGTATTGGTGGCTTAACGGTAGCCTGCTTTAATGTATGTCTTCAGAAAGTGTAGGGTTCTGAAGGGGAACTATGAAGATGGTGGCCAGACTTGTATGGACAGTAAGGAGCAAGTGATCAATGGTGAATATCCAGAATTAAGTAGAATGGGAAAGACTGCAAGTATAAGAAAACAAGATAAGCATCTATACTGTTTCTTAAAGAGCTCTGTAATAATCTAGGTTTAGACATTTGGAATTTTAAAATTTTTACTGCCTCCTTAAGTGATATATGCAGTGTGGGAGTTGCAATTACATTGCTGCAAGCATAACTACAACAATAATATATGCTGTAGACAACTATTTTATATGACAGTGGTGCATACAAGAAACCTGACAAGTTATGAAAATTAGAACTATATTGCTTCTTGCATGATATTCTGGGAACTATGTTAAAAGGAAACAGGACTAATCCTAATGAAACATGACCTCTCCACTGTGCCAAACTACTATAAACTGAATCTGACTGGCTGCTGCACTGGTGACATTTTCTAATCCAGTTTAATGGATTCCAGCACTTGCCCGGGCAGCTGTTGAAACCTCCCATTGATTGCAACTTATGTCATCTTTTCATCTGCCTGTTTTGCATTTCAATTATCATCTCCACCTCATTTTGCCTCTTCTGATCAGGGTATCTAGCAAATGTCTACTATCAAAATAATCCCAATATTGCATGTAATTTCCTGTAATGATTCTATGCCACCTCCAGTTCACATTAGGCCCTTGTCTCAGTTAATAACTAAATCACACTTCACAGATAAAACTTGTTATTTACTCTCCATGTTTTCCAAGCGCAGTCTGCCCATTGCTCCTCACTGAGTTTTGCTTCTTCACTGCACTTTCATGTAAATCTGTGATGGTCAAAATCCTTCCTCCATACATAGAACATACATTTTTCCTTACTGTATTGTTCATAAAAGAAAATTGAAATCTCAGTTTTCAAGTCTCTTAGTTTTCAAGAGAACTAAGATGCCCAAGTTTTTCTTTTACCGCTGTTCTATATTATACACTCTTGGATATGTCACTTACGCTGTTCATGCCTAAGTTTAAAGGTCTTTAAAATGAATACCACAATACTTAATTAACTAGATTACTGTGATCTAATTAATGAATCCTTTGAAAAAATCCTTTGAAGTTCTCATTTGTAAGGTGCTTTATAAACATGTAATAGCCATAGCAATAAATTCACTTAATTTCCTGGGTTTCAGCCCAATATAATATGGATTTGGGACTTCTGTTTTGTTTTATTCTCCCCACACATAGTGCTTCATTCTATGGGTCATAACTAAGTTATTTCACATCTCAGTTCTACCTCTAAGTAACGATTGTTCCTTGTGCATACATGTATCAAAGAGAATTTTAAAGGTTCGTTATTCATATTCCATATGAACCACTGGAGTCCTTAATTATAAAATAAGCCTCTTGAAAAATGTAGATTATTTTCCTTTCAACCTTGTCTGCAGTTTAGAAGCATGCAGTGAAAATATGCTGTTTATAGGGGAGGCACAATTCCAGGACTGAGAGTCTTAAATGGGCCAAAACATGTGAAGTATTATTAATACTTTTTGGTACTGTGAAATATTTCAAACAGGGTACCAAAATCCCAACTTACTTTTTGACCTTAGCTTCATGCTTTTTGGTGGGCAGAAAAAAACCCTTACCATACAAGTTCTGTATGTGTGCCATTGTCTCTGAAACACAACTAAAACTAGGGAAACCATATAACAGAGCAGAATAAAAAATTTTTACAGGAACTACTGAAGGACATTTAAATCAGTTGTAATTGTAGTTTCAGACTGATGTAATCTGATTTTCAACAGGTTACTGAATTTGAAGGCATCATTCCTTTTCTGCTGAATGTTATAGGTTACTTAAATGTCATAAGTGAAGAATTCATAGAATCATAGAATAGTTTGGGTTGGAAGGGACCTTTAAAGGTCATCTAGTCCAACCCCGCTCAATGAGCAGAGACATCTTCAACTAGACCAGGTTGCTCAGAGCGTTGTCCAACCTGACCTTGAATGTTTCTAGGGATGGAACATCTGGGCAACCTGTTCCAGTGCCTCACCACTCTCATTGTAAAAATTTCTTCATTATATCTAGTTTAAATCTACCTTCCTTGAGTTTAAAACCATTACCCCTCGTCCTATTGCAACAGGCCCTACTAAAAAGTCTGTCCCCATCTTTTTTACAGGCCCCCTTTAAGTGTTGAAAGGCCGCAGTGAGGTCTCCTTAGAGCCTTCTCTCCTCCATGCTGAAGAACCCCAACTCTCCCAGCCTGTCCTTACAGGAGGGGTGTTCCATCCCTCTGATCATTTTTGTGTCCCTCCTCTGGACCGCTCCAACAGGTCCATGGGTTTCCCATGCTGAGGACCCCAGAGCTGAACGCAGTACTGCAGGTGGGGGCTCATTGGAGCGGACTAGAGGAGGAAAATCACCTCCCTTGACCTGCTGGCCATGCTGCTTTTGATGCAGCCCAGGATATGGCTGACCTTCTGGGCTGCAAGCGCCCATGTCCAGCTTTTCATCCACCAGTATCCCCAAGTCCTTCTTGGCAAGTCTTCTCTCAATCCCTTCACCCCCCAGCCTGTATTGGTACCAGGGGTTGCCCCGACCCAGGTGCAGGACCTTGTACTTGGCCTCGTTGAACTTCATGAGGTTCACGTGGGCCCACTTCTCGAGCAAATTATCCATTTCAATTTCCTTCCTATACTAAAGTCTACTCCAGTTTTGTATGCAACAAGAATCCAGCCTCACAATGTAAGTAAATCTCATATATAAGTAAAAACATGGCTGTATCAAGTGCTAGTAAGATCAGGACCCAAGAATGGCATTCCTCCTCCTGTGTTATAGCAAAATGCTCCATTTTATTTAGATCTTATTTATACTTTCAGCTTGCCTTAATTTCAAATTATTCCATTAGCATGATTTTGAGAATAGAAGTAGTAGGACAGTTTAACAGCTGAAGTGGCTTTTTGGAAAATTGCACAAGTTATTGGCATCATTCACAATTTGCCTGGCACCATTATATCTAATGTAAGATGACTAACTTCGTTAAGGCTGAAATATTAGCTGTAGGAGGGGCAGCTGACTGAGGCTATAGTTCTCTACCCAACTGTTGCTTAATCATTTCTATTTATCAGTCAAGAAAGGATTGCTCCAGAATTAAAGAACATTTACTTACCTATACAAATATAGACATCACCAATTGCTGTGAGTTTTTGAAACTAAAAGAACAGAAGAGGCAAAAAGTTTGTAGTATGTCTGCGAACAATACTAGAATTATTTGAGTTTAGGGAATAAAATCAGGAAAATATTAATAGACTGTCAGAGAATAACACTTGTAATAGCATAGTCAGAATTACTCTGCATATCTTTCATTGTCTTTTACAAATATTGGAAACACAGCATTTGCAAACTTTAATTAAATCCTCACTGTTCCACCGAGAGTTAACGTTTTTAACCCTGCTGTATTGAAAAGCTGTGTAGTAGTATATTTTTTTATAGAATTAGAAACTGTCTCCTAATCTTGAAAATAGAAAAAAAATATGACCACAGCCTTTTTTCTATGTTTATATTTAACTTATAGTACCTCAGGCATTTAAATATTTACTTATGCAATCAAATTTATCACTGGGATAAGTTTCTATAATGATCAAAATAATTATGATGTCATGAAGTCTAAAATTTAAGAAACATTTTAAAAAAGATGAGAATAAATTTTCAAACCTAACTTTCTATCCTTTAGCTATATCGTTTGCACTCACAAATGGCTGCTTGCAGGTGTAATGCAGGAATATAATTATCTATTTTTTACATGAGGTTCATACAATATTTTCACATGCTGTTGTTGCCTTTGCTGTTGGAAGAATATATGTGGTATTACAGTTTTGAATATTGTTCTCAGTTTCCTGTAATTTAGGAAGCAAACAATGAAAGAATAAAGAAGAGATTGATTTCATTTTCTTTAAGCTCTGTCAAGGCTCTGATTTCTGAAAGGGCTGATATAGCAACATCTGTAATGGGTGCCAATGACTGGGCCTAGGCATAGGCATCTGTTTTGAAAATCCTGGCCCTGGTTAATCCTGTGAAAGCCTGTGGGGATTGAGAGACATTAGGTTGACTGTAGCCTGAACCTTGATCTTTTACATTTCTTTCTTCTAATAGCTCTACATTAAACACAATTAGTGTACAAAGGACTTCTTTTTTAAATGGAAAAATACTGGTGAAGAGATGATAGATATTTAAAAAATAGAGAGCATGAGGAAATGCCATGCAAGTGGTAGTTTAATTCCTAAGCCTTTTTGCTCTGTTTTTATTATTCTCTGTAGTTAAATATTAATAGAGTCAGTGCCACTTAAGCAAAGTCATTCGTATCATCTCACTAGCCTACATGGAATTAAGGAAGAATGAACTTCAGCTCTTTAAGTGAGCAGGAGATAACAATGCAGCACGACACAGAAATGATTGAATTTGCCAGCAGTGTTTGTGCAGCGCTCGCTAATTTACAAGGGCATTTTCAAGCGATTCAGTGGCTGGGATTCCTTGGGGGCAGTTCTCTTGGGCACTGAAACTGAATCAACGTTTAAATGGTTTTACTTTTAGAGTGGTTTAGAAAAATCGTAAGTAAATAGATGTTTTCATAATTAATACAGTAACTGCAAATCATGTATGGATCATTTGCTTTTTGAAAGGAGACAAAACAGCGTTCTCATTTGGCTGGGCATCTTGCACTGTGTTTGTTAGAACTGTGAAGAAATGTAAAATGCAGATTGCTGGATTAAGACAAGACCAACTACTGACTGATCTGGATGAATCCACTCCCTCTTTAGTAGATAATGCTTCTGCTGTGGAGGAAATACAATAGGGTGGAAGTCAGCAAGTTGAATTCTTCTCTATGCTCTGCCACTCTGTGCCAAGGCATCCCACCTTTCCCTGCTGCCGTTCCCCTTTGGCTAGAAACAGGAGAGGCAATGACCCCTTTCAAAAGAACATTCAGGTACTCAATTTTCAAGACACAGAGTGTTATTTCCACCCTGTAAGTTATATTTCCAACCTACAGGAACTCCTATTGGTTTTTTCCTTCGTAATGTCCCCGATATGTTTTTAAAAATGACTGTTAATGTTTTGCTGCAGTGCCAACGTTTCAATAGAAGAGCATAAGGGAGATTGCTCTGCTCCTGTATGTGTACTCTTTCTGTGTATTTACAGAGGGACAGGCTGCTAGACATTTGCCATGTTGATGCAACCTGCGCTTACTTGATTGCTGTAAAATCTAATAAAGCAGGAATTTGGGGGCTGGATGTCTCTTTTTGTGACAGGGAGGAAGGTGACGTTCTATTGAAGGCATAGAGTGGGAGCAAGAGACAAGTCTTCTGTTCCTACCTCCTTGATTTCCTGCATGTTTTTGAAAGTCTATGCAAAGTAAAATAAAAAATCCTTTTTAATTTTTGTGAGCAGTAACTTTTTTTGGTAAACCGTTGGCTTCAGTAAAGCTGCTCAAGCTTCATCATTGCTAGTTGCCACCCTTGTGTCTATACTAACTCTTTTTTTTAAACTCTCTCACTCTACATAAGATAATAGGTAAAAAGCATATTTACGGAGTACTCAAGGATTTAAATGTCTTTCTCTTGCAAAACCTCTGGAGGGAAAGATATAAAATGCAATTCTAAAAACCTTGAGGGAGCTGGAAACCCCCAAATGGCAATCCCTTGTCATCAAAACAAGGAAAAAATATTTTTGTCTTGGGCTTCTTTCTAATGAGCTCTTGAGATTTTCAACATTGCAAAAGGGGCTTCTGGAACGAGCGAAGTTGGCAGTTGCCTAAAGGAGCACACTGGTGAAGACAGAAAAACAGCGATGCTTCTTCCGTCTCATTTATGTATAGCAAAACATTAGGAAGTGAAAGCATTGTTCTTGCTAAAGAAATAGTTCAGGCTCTGTGGGATGAAGACTATTGCTTGACTCTTCATGTAGCTGCTGTTGCCTATTTTACCTGCCCTTCCAATTCCTTGAATTTTCCTTGACTGCCCTAGTTGTGCAGTAAAGAAAAATTCTCACAGGGTCTTTTGGCTGAATCTGGGTAAGGCCCCTCAGCTTCTGCCAGTCTTAATACTTTAGAGCTTTATAGATTTACTAGATGAAGCTCCTTCCCCAAATCTGTGTCCTTGACTCCATCCAGTAGATTCTGAAATTGCTAGCTGTGCAAAACTTTCAGAACAACAGACAACTTCTGTCTCTGAACTAATGCTTCTCTTTGCTAGGCTTATATTACCTAGAGAAGGGCTGCAAGAATTTTTTTTGAAGTTTTTTTTTTACACATACTTGTTAAGATATGGGGGTTTTTTTATTTATTTTTTAACTTTAGACAAAGTCATTCGGTTATTTTCCTTGTAAAAATAACTCAGAAGTAAAACTAAAGAACTGAAAGGACTGCTGGGAATTGAGTAGCACTGATGATTAACGGCCTGCTGCCTCTGAAAACTGCAAGTCAGATATGAAATTTCTTTGATAACACAACTGGAATTTTATATTTTAGTTCATATACATATACACACACATATATTACTATACATACATGCTTTCTTCCTGATGTACCTGTGAACTTTCCATGGAAATTCTTGTTGAATGCTGAAAGGTATTCAATTAAAGGAGTTATGTTGTAATTTCTGTTGCTGTAACAGCCTTTGGAGCATATGAAGTGACAATGAATTTGACAGGGGACTCAGATCCAGTCGCTAGATATTCCCACAATGGTTGAGTTTCAAACCAGAGTATGTCGGTCATGTTTGGGGAGCTGGTAGTAAATATATTGAATTAATCTCAGAAGGAAGTTAGTTTAAAACCAGCTGATGCTTCCCATAAGGAACAATTACCATGTTTGAGAACATAATTAAAGATAGAGTCTCTGAGGTCTGGCTTGACTGCAAAGTCTGTGTAAAAATGTGGGCTTATACTTTTTCTTCCTTCCTATTCTTACCTCCTATTCTATTCTCATTGAAGTGAATTTCATTAGATCTTTACTTTGGAACCTACTTTTATTTAGTTCAAATTTATAAAACCATATTATCTATTCCATTTTTCTGTTTAAGAGGCACAGTGTGAGATCCATCCTGCTTTGACTTATGGAAATACTTCCATATGAATTATTACTGGAGATGTCTACTGTACCCAGACAAATGGCTGTCAATCACCTCTCTGACAAGATGTTTCCCTCTGTTGGAGGTTCTTGCTACGTTATCTTTCATAGTAATCAGAAGTTTGAAAACACTCAAACAATTAGTGGATATGTGGCAAACTGTGTCTGAACAGCTTTAGTGGTGAATTTCTTCCATTTTGGAGATGCCACTCTATAAAATAAAGGGGAAACTGTGCTGGGCTCCAGGGCAATCTACACTGCGACAATATACAGTTGGTCACTAACCAGGAATGACACCAGACAGAGCCATGCCTTAGAGTTTTTATCCACATCATTAAACAACTGGAGTTTTGCCCACAAGTTAGAGCAGAAGACTGATGCCAGTGACTTTGGGTCATAGTTGTGCTCCTGATTTATTGCATGGCATTAAACAAATCATCTTGCATCTGTCCTCACTTTTAAGGTCAGTTTGGGGGTAGGATTCTTTCAAAGTTACCATCGTGATTTGGACTTCCAGGTGTTACTGCAATATATTTAATAACTGTAATGAAAAATAATGTAGTTCACCTTTGCATAAGAAACATTTGAATGCAAAGTATGTATTATCCTTGATTGAATAGATTAGTCTTGAATTGGTAAGACCAACTTGTTATTGTTCAGGTAGACCTAAGCATATATTACCTCTGGCTCCAACCCATGCTATCAATCATAGACTGTTAAATCTGTTCTCAAATGGTACAGTCACTGTCTTTATCTTACCATTTAAGTAGGGAAAAAGTTCTATTCGTGTAGGGAATACAGTAGCTTCACCCCTATCTTCTTTTCTTTTTAGATGAGTCATAGACATTAGCAGATGCATAGGGACTAGTCAGCTGCTTTTTTGTATTTTCAGAAGGGGGATAGGCCTTAATGGAAAATAAAATGCTACTAGCTGTATAGTTAAGAGAGACCATAAGGCTGTTTTGCATATACCACGTTGCAGCTCCTTACTTTTAAACAATAGAAACAAGTTTGTTTGTGTTTTTTTTTATTGAACACTAGAGATATACCAGATCTATATGTCTGACTTTGACTATGGAACCATGAAGAAGACTATTCACTTAGATAATTCAGCCCAGATTTTACACTAGCCTTATACGTGCTGAGTCAAGACTGTAGGCGCTGAGCAAGCCTGGCAAGAGCAGTCATGTGAAACAGAGCTTATTGCTAAGACGCAGGCACTCCCAAACCATGGTCTTACATATCCAGGGCAACGTATGATACACAGCCAATTCTCTCTGCTAGGCTCCTTTGAAAATCTTCGCTTTAATGTAATTAAGCAACATAGTGAGCTCCAGTTGCCGTGATGGTTTGAGTGTCATGCACCTAGCTGACAGTTTCACTGTGTTTCTGCATTATGTCTCTACTTTGATTAGGCCCAGATACATTTAATTAGCAGGTTGTTTGATCAATTAGATAATGAACCCTAAAGTCACCTTCTTGCTTAGATGTGCTTTGAACAACAATTTTCATCTTAGTGACAGCTCCTCTAGAAAGAAAAGGGGAGAAACCAATGTAATTAAGATGCCAGTGCACAAAAGCACCTATGTGACTGCAGCATAAAACTAAAAATACTTTGAACTCTGAAACATGGAAGACATAGAGTTCAGCAGATGTAAACTCTGAGGTTTTCAGTTGAGTTATCATTTGTTTATATCTAGGTCTATGATGAACAGGAGAGAGAAATTTGAAAGCATTTGATGTTGAATCGTCTTTGCTCCCACTTCATTGATTTCTCCAGCACCAGAGTTAGGCTAATGCTGAGTGGAAATTTAATGTTGTTTAGTGCCTATGCGGTACTGTTGTAAAATGCTGCTAAGTCTCTAATGAATAGCAGTAGGTAAAAAACAAAAGCAAGGAAAAAATCCTAAAACCAACCATGAGCACTTACTAGAAAACAGTTACTAGAAAAATACTGGAACCTTGGGATGGAAATAAGTGGAAGTTCCCCGTCAGGCAATCAGAAATTGCCCCAACCTTGTTGAAGTAGTGGAATTGGGAACAAGGATGGGTCAGGGTTCATCTTGGCTTGTGAGATTCTGAGAAGGCCACATTATACTGTGCAATAAAAATAAATACTAGAAAAAAAGAAAATGTACGCTATTTTGAGAGGCTGGCTTATCTCCCTACCTTTAGGTTTTGTTCCGCTTCTGTATATGTGCGCTGCAATTTCGAGGATGTTCCCCATCTTGGGGTATAAGTAAAGAATTAGTATTTAATGCAAAGTAAGTTGCAGTGGCAATTAACATGTCCATTTTTTAATAGCTACAGTCACTAAATCAAGGATTCAAACACTGAGATAATTCCCCTGCTGGCATCTAAACTTTGGCCAAATACATAAACAAGGATCAAAAGAAACACTTTTTCAGCTGTTTAAAGTGATTTAAGAGGTGGAAACTTAGCCCAGAAGGGGTGGGAATGAGAAACAAAGATTTGTATGTGTGCACACCATGCACAGCCACGTACGTGTTCATGTGTTCTAATATATGTGTCTATAGCACTCTCATGTTAAATATTTCTGTTCATTGTGTTTTCTTGTCATGAAGGTTAACTTTGAAAAATGTTTTGTGGAGAAAGAAATCCACTGTTTTCTATTTGTCTTCTTACTTTACTGTGTAGCATTGATAGCATGTAAGCTGTTCAACAACAGGAACAGAAATTATTTCTGTCTGCACTAGTGGTAAATAGTGTGGAATCCTATTATTACTTAGGTATTTTGTTTGTACTACAGTAGTGAATGGTCTATTGTCTGGTAGAGGTCTACTGGAGATACTTGATAGAGGGGTTTTTTGGGCTCCTAGACTACCTATAGAATTGTTTATTATTTTGCTCTGTTATTGGAAAATATCCCCACTGACTCAACAAATCTTTCTACAGTGTTTAAATCGAGAGAGATTTCTTGTGGTGTGGGTTTATTAAGAAAAAAGATGCTGGACTGTTAAAGGGAAATGATTCATGTAACTAACTGGAACCAGCAACTTTAAAACATCCCACGTGGTTACGCAGATACCAATCCAGTTAGGACAGGGTTAATTATGTTCTCTTGACTTCACCTCTCCATTTTCTTTTTGTGCTTTAGTCACACACTTGTTTTCAGATTTAAGTACCAAATTCATGCAGAAATGCAAAATCAAAAAGTAAACCTCCTCATATCTAACAAAGTCAGTTTTGTATTTGCTCTTTCCATTTTCTTCTCATATCACTGTGCTATCTCCTTTTTCCTTCACTAGGCGGTCTCTCACTTAGAAAGATGAGTCCTTTGGAAGATCTGATCAACATGTTCCTATAATATATGATATTGCTAATATTTCTGGTCTCTGACATCATTTCTTAACAACAGGAACATAAGAATGGTCTTTCCAAGTCAGACCATAGATCCATGTAGTTCAGTGTCTTTTTCCTGTAGTAGCACTGAGTAGATATGTATGGAGGAATATAGGAAAAGAACAAAAGCATAATAATAATTTATTGATTTACTCTCCAGTATTTTCAACTTGAGACTTCTCTGGGATAGTGTTTTTGTGGTAGTCTTCATAGTTTTTCATTCTACTAGCTTGTCTCCTCAGTTTTTGATGCAAGATCACCCAGGTAGCTGTTTTTATCATGATGAATGCCCCTTAACATAAGGATGGTGATACCGGTTCAGTATCACCACAGGCTTCTCTGTGCTGGTATTCTGTTTCCAGAAGGAATTATATGAACACACCAAAGAGCTAGAGCTGGTCAACTGTATATGCTTCTTCCCTAGCTAGGTATTCTTCAGTCTCTGACTGTTTTCAGCTCAGATGAATTTCTGAGCCTAAAGTGGATTTATATTTAATAACTCTTATTGGATTGCTCTTCCAGATACTTGTCCAGCATCCATTTGTTTAACTACGTGCTTTCTGAAAAAGCATTTCCTTCTGTGTCCTGATACATTCACTTTACACTTTCTAATGCTTGTACAGAGAGAAACGGCAAAAAAAATGATCAGTTCATATTCATTATTTCAGTATCATCTGTTGTTTTATAGACCACCATTATTTTGCCCTCCTTTGTTTCTTTCACAGAATTCTCATCCATTTTGTCATGTCCCATATAGAATCTGTTCCATGTCTTTCATCACCTCAGCTACTGTTCTGTAAACTTTCTTCAGTTCCACTATATCCTTTCTAAAATGTGGCACAGTCTTCAAGAAGTAGGATTGTCAAGCATTTAATTAGGGAAGGGCAATGTTTTTGTTTTCTGTTCTTTCCCTAATAGTTCCTGACATTGATGTGCTTGTTTTCCTAGAGTTATCCATTACAACTTCACAATCCTTCTCTGCACAGCTTTTCCCCTGCATTACAGAATAGATTTGTCTGCATTATCCTCAACCTCCTGCAGACTGTCCCATTCTTCCTACATGTGCCCATCCCTTTCTGCAGTAAAACTGGCTGAATGCTGAAACTCATTACTGCACAAGTAAAAAATAAAAGCAAAAAAATATTCATTGCAGAATGAACTTTACAAATTCCGTGTGACTCAGGAAGTCTGAGATATTGTTTCAAGCAAACCGAAGTGAGAGAAAAAAATAAAATATTAAGATTCCTGAGCTGCTGAGGAAACCAGCATTCTTTCTTACTTAAGCCTTGGTGCAAAGATGGGCAACAAGAAACTCTTGGAGAATCAGCTTAAGCCAGACTTACAGAGCTTCGAAGGAACGTGCTCCAGGGCCACCAGGTCCCTCACTCTGCAGTAGGCAGAAGGATGGTCTTAGATATTGTCTCTAAATAGGGCTGACATGCTTTCTGGGCTTCCCACTCCACTGGAAGCCCTGACAAATTTGTCTTATTGCCAAGGATTTTGTGAAAAAAATAATGTCTTGTAAAATTCCTGACCAGTCTTATTATTCAGCCCACTAAGCATAAAATCAAATCTAGGAGGTGGCCATTAACTCTCAGGGAAGCCTGGCTTTGTTTTATTAAAAACAGCAAAAAGCAGTGGATATTTACACATGGACTGTAGCTGCTTCTGCAGCAAATCCTGGTATGGAAATGTGGCCAGTAGTCATTTCCAAGTACAGAAAACATCATGACTGACTGCAGGACAGTAATATAATTTGACACTTAAAAATAATATCTCATTATAAAATCATAAGAATTGTCAATAGCAGCACAATGACTCACCAAGGCAGGTAACTCATTATCATGACCTGAATATAAACGAAGTAGGAATGGCTCTGTTGAAGAGGAAAGATTAAGGCATCCTCAGGGAGGAAAACTACCAGCAGCTAAGTTTGAGGAGGTCTATATAGAAACATTCATATTTTTAAATGTTAAGCTATTTTGTTATTTTTCATGCAATAATAAAGCCTAACCACAGGAAAGGCATGAATTTTGGACTCTGCCTTGTGTGTAGAGAACCCTGGGAAACATGCCTGCTCACACAGTGTTACTAATAATAACGTAAATTATTAAAGCTGACAGATTTTTTATAGCTAATGCATGTGCTCTTTGCACTCTGCACTTTCTTCAGCTTGGACAATGAATAAACACCAATCAGGTTTTGTTTCTGCGGTTCATGTGCCAACACAATGCTGTTATTTGTGATTGTAGCACTGCAGGAAAATGTTAAAACATAAAGAAGAAAAGGTGGAAAACAGGCAAATAATCTCTTGGGTTTAAATTAAATTTTCTGTTGACAGTACATTCTTGTAATATGCCTTTCTTTAATGGAAAATACAAATATCTAAACAATGCAAAATTTGAATACGTGTCCAATGGCTTTGATAATATCATTAATATTGACATTGCTCTTCATGACCTTTCTAATAAAGAAAAATTAAATTTTTCTTGTTTGTAGGAAAAAGCCATATTTTTAAACCGAGATCTTAACCTCTAGAGAGATTTGTGAAGAAAAGTGGTTAAAAAAATGCTTTGCCTTTGTCTGAGCTCAGATAAAGGGAATTAGCAGATACAAAAATAATTTTATCAATCATTTCTATATCTGACTAAATTTTTGAATGCTTAAATCCTATTTATATGCACCATCAGTAAAACACAACTTTAAAATAAATTTTGAGCATGCAGTGTTCAGGCACTTGAGCTTGCTTTCTAAGGGTTAACTTTCTCTAGAACAATTAATAGACTAGCATTCAGGAGCTGGGCACTGATTTTAATGAAATCAGCTGGCTAGGATAAGTGTAAATTTGTAGAAATGCTAGGTAACTTAGAATATATAGAGCCAGACTTTGGCAGCTGTGGTCTAGAGAATTTGGTATAGTTTTCTGTGATTCTTGTGTATCATGTTTTGCTGAATATTTCTGGTTCTAGGAAGCCTATTGCCAACGCAAATAAAGTTGCAATGTATTTACACGTGCTTTATCTATATGCATATATATACTTACTTTTAAGTTTGGTGCAGAAGGAAATGCCATAGATTTATTTTTGGACTATGGTCACAGGAGTTGGAATTGCTTCTGTGCACTGAAAGGTTTTCCTCAACAACTTTAGAACACGCCTTGTCCTCTGATTACTCTTTCTGCAAAAGATGGCCATGCTCAGAGTTTCTCTGACTGCTTTATTCCTTGTTACTCTCTGCCCACTTTTGGGGTATGAATAGCTATCAGTACGTGATTTTTCTCTCATATCCTGCCAAGGGAAGTCTCTACTGTGCACAGCAATGTGACGGCGATTTAAAAGAATCCTTCCCTGCAGGAAGCAATAACACTAGAAATGATTAAAACAAAACTAAAATGTCACCTTCAACTAATGAAATTCCATCATCAAGCAATACTGAGTTAACGCTTCTGAGACCCTTTAAAACTCAGATTAAGAAGAGAAAATTAAACTTGAAATGAGAAGAAACAAAGCCAGCTCTCTTTTCCCTGGCAAGAGTTGAGTACAGTATGTTGATTATTCTCAGACAAGCTGATCTCACAGGCAGTGACCCCAACTCGGCATAAAGAACAGCTAACAACATGGCTTTAGACGGCTGGCAATGTTATCTATTGTTCATCATCTTCAAAAATGAAATATCCATCTGTCTTGGAGCTAGCTGATCTGTAGCTTCACTCCTATGTCCCCTCATATGCGGGGAGACAGTTAAGGAACTGCCTTACTGGCTCAGCCTAGGGATTATTCTTATTCTCATCCATTTTCCCATCCCTGAGAGTGGGTAGTACAGACTGCTTCAGTGGAAAGTATAGGATTCCTGCACAGATGGCCGTTAGAAAATAACCTGTGCGTAAGGGAGTTTTCTTTTAAATTCATCTAATTATATCTATATCGATGCCTGCTTGCAAACGCAGGGGGTTGTAGCTTTTTAATTCAGTAAAGTCGTGGGTTTAAGCCACTTCAGGGGATGTTCACAATACCAACAACCCTCCCCGGCCCCCCCATTCAAATCTCCGTGAGCCTCTGCCCCTGGTGGTACCTCTTAGTGGTGAATAGCAGAGACAGGTCGCTTTTTGGGGGAGGGTGTCAGTGCTTGTAGAGGTTCCTTGGTTTTAGTGGAGCACAGATGTGAGAGCACAGCACTGGGGAACTGTTTCTGTGAGCTGCAGCTTTCCTGAATAAGGAGGTTTAAGTCTCCTATAGGGGCACTCCCGCATCCCCTAACGCCGCTACCTTTGGCTGCGCAAAGACTGCCAAAAATACACATTTAAGACATTTAGGCTGAATCCTGAGGTTGGAAGCTTTAGCTGTTTTTAGGATCAAGTAGAAATGGGAACTTAACTCAGCTAGTCCCTGCACACTCCAGCATTTCTCTCTCGGCAGCTCAGCTGCGTGTGAGAGTTTAGATGTAATTTTGCCTTGGGCACGGAGCCAGTCCCTGCAACACTGAGAGAAGTGATAGTTCAGGGCTGCTCTTTTACTTCTTTTCATCACCGCTGAGTGTTGTTTTACTTTCCTCGTTTCGGAAAGAAACCGATCATCCAGCGTGTGGGCTGTCAGCAGCTCCCTCGCTCTCATTTTTTTTCTCCGGCAGTACAGCCCGGCGGGCACTGCCAACCATCCGCCGTGTCTCCGCACCCCGGCTCCTCTGCCCCTGGGGGGGCTGCCATCCTCCTTTGCCCGCAGTGCATACCCACAAATCCCCCCCAAAACCCCCCGACGGACACGCCGTTGCGCATGACGTGAACGCTGGGGCCACAGCTGCGGTTGGATGGAGAGATCTGGGGGTCTGCTGCTGCCTGCAAGGAGAGGTTTTACCCTACTGGATGGGGTCGCACGACCACAAAGTCCAGAGATGACATTTCAAACAAAGCTTAGAGCACCTAAGGGTAACTGGAGAATTGCGTGTGGCCAAAGAAAAGAGTCTATCTTACTGGCTCTGCGTGCCTATGACTTGGAAGCACAGCTACTTCTATCATAGGGTATAGAGCCATGAGTCCCTTCTGTGTCTGGAGTTGGACTTAGGAAGACTTCAGTAATAACGACAGACTGTCTTTAATTGGTCTGGTAAAAAACCCATGGTGAAAGCCGGAGAGGACATGTGCAACTTAGACTCGGTGAAAAATGTCTTTTCTATCTGAATTTACAGGCAGGTTGGAATTGTCCTGGCCAAACTAACAAAACTCATTGAATTACACGCTGCTCAAACTAGCACTTAACTGTGCTGTTAACGTTGTTTCATTATATTTTATTGCTGATTGCAGGGCCACTGTTATGGAACACTGTGTGTTCAGATAAAGCTCCTCTGAAGCACCAATTTGTTGAAATAGTGGAACACTGATAAGGATGTACAAATTAAGATACCTTTAATGGGTTATAAAAGCACTGTCCATCTACAGCTGTTCTTAGAAACTGATAGTGATTTCCATGTTCTAGTGATCATGTAATTTTGAAAACAGTGATCTTTGCTGATCTTTATTGGCTGTGATAATTCTGATTGAATTATATATGCTGGTGGTGATAATAAGACTAAAACGTTCTGTGTTTAATGTAATTTGATTTTCAAGGTTTCAGAAGGACCAAAACCATGGGTGACAGATTTTTAGATGAAATCTTTGATGATGCGGAGTTTCAGGAGGTAGGCTTAGTGCATGCTGAATCTCAGCTGCAGTAAGCTGTACATCTTTGTTATGCTGCTGGATATCTTTTCAAATGAAACACTAAATACGGAACCCATAGTATTTTGTGGACGTAGGGATATCAATTATGTCATGAGAACTGTTTTTTAAAAAGGAACAGGTCTTCAACAAAGAAAGAGTTTCCAAGTGATTCAATCTTAGAAAAGTCAAGGTGGGTTTTAAATAGACCATACAGATCTTTGTTCCTTTGTTGGTAGACTTATTTCCCAATACTGTTCAGTCCAAAGGATGAACTAGAACTCAAAAATTTCTTCAGCTACTGTAATTAAAATACTGAGGTAGCAACTTCATTTTTAAAATGTGATTTTTTTTTACTCACATAGGAAGATATATTTGCCAATTCCACAAGACACATTTGAAGGAGATTTTGATTGATTTTGGGGACTGGAATGGAATTCTCTCATGTTTGTGTCTGGCCGAATACAGACACCACTAATTAGGAGAATGCTCTTTTGCTTCACTGTGCAGAGATTAACTTCATTTCAGTGCAGGCAAAATCTTGGGTCCTGATTTAAAAATAGGTATTGCAGACATTCAACAGAGGAAAGCTCTCTGAAATGTCTCCTTGGGTACATGCAGTTCCCTGCATTTGTGCTTAGTAGTAGAGCATAATTAGATTTCAAATTAATGGATCACGTGACTACCCTCAGACAAGGCTAGGCTAGGGTGAGTCAGTAGGCAAGTGAGTTAATTTCCTCTTTCGAGACCTTAATTCCAGTCCCTACCTCTTTTTTTTAAGCATGTGCATCTGTGAAATATGTATGCTTTGTATGTTTATACGTACATGTAGTTATCTGTCAACTAACAATAGAATAGATGGTCGGTTGGGCTAACGTCCTTGGCAGGACAAAATAGCATTTGTAAATGTCATTATTTGTCGGAACCGCACACTGCAAACAAGGAATCTGAGGAACTGGTCTTAGCAGCTTTAAGGCATGATTATTCTATGAAATAGAAAATGGTAACGAAGACACTCATCTTCCCATTTCATTACCTCTCCCCAGAAGCAATTCTGTTTCATTTGCACGGCACAATATTCAAGTTGTTGAATCCTAGTCTCTCAGGACTGTCTCAAAGGACTAGTAATGATTTCAGACCCTCTGCGTAAACATCCATTACAGACTATAATTCTGCACTTTCTCAGCTCCATCATTTTTCTTGTTTCTATCTGGAATATGGCACTAGTAAGAACTTAAAAAGGGATGAGACTAAATTAGGGACGGAGGACATCACAACATGGTTCTCTTTCTAACTTAGAAATAAGTGATCTATATATTACTCAACTGAAGCCAATATAAAATGACTTTTAAAAGTCCAGGAAAATTACAATAAACGATGCAATAACAAGCCACAAAGAGTAGCTCTGGCTCAGATTCTCACAGCTAGGTAGGTACCTTACTTCTACTTCAGGAATTAAGGATTTGATTATCATGAAGCATGCTGGCTTCAGTCCTTTAAGGTCTCCAAGTATCTATCCTTACCTGTAAATGACCCACAAGAAAATACATATGAGTGAGGGAGGATGGGGATGTAGCTTTTAAGAGGGATGAAAAGAATAGAAATCTTGTAAAAATGGAACAGGACTGCATTCTTTTCTTCTAAAACCATATGGAGTATAATGAACCTCTTGTGGAAAGAAAGTGTTTTTCTAATTATTTTACTGGGGCCAGCATTTCCTCCTTGGAACCTAATAAAAAATGATTTCTTTTAGATAGTGGTTTGGGGTTATCTTGTAGGATGGATAAAACTCTCTTGTAAGGTCTGTAGAAATTAAATTCTTTAGATTTTTATCCCTAGGCTCTGAAAAAAGTATCTCCAGTCTTCTGAATAGTTTATTATCATCAAAACCACTGTGTACATTTCAGTGTATTGCATAACAGACTATTGTTCAGTGAATTCTGTTGGCAGTGGTTTTGGAAGGGGGGAGGAGGTGAATGAAAAAAAAAAGAATAAAAAGGAAACTTAAAAAGAAAATATGGCTTCTAATTACATTAAAATTATTTTTTTTCTGGCAAGCCCTATGTTTTTTGCATGGTGTACCTATTTACCTGTTAATCTATAGATATATCAGATGGTCAAAGGAATAATTGGCCATATATCAATGATTCTATTTAATTCATAGTTACAAAAGAGCATTTTGCATGTTTAGTTTTCTGGGGTGCAACCTTTTCAGTTGTTTTTTCTTACCACATGAGTCAA
This sequence comes from Haliaeetus leucocephalus, assembly GCF_000737465.1. Taxonomy (NCBI): domain Eukaryota; kingdom Metazoa; phylum Chordata; class Aves; order Accipitriformes; family Accipitridae; genus Haliaeetus; species Haliaeetus leucocephalus. Next base: position 641,215 of record NW_010972574.1, read on the forward strand.
GGGCACTAAAAGCCAGATACGGCTGTAGTAAGTAACAGAGATGACCTGCTTTTTTTTTTTTTTTTTAAATCTGACCCTTTATTGAGAAACTTTATTGAGAAACACTTTATAACTCCATGATCCTGAGTCAGGAAGCTATCTGCTGAGTTCCAAGATCAAATCAGCTTCAGATCAGACTGAGTAATGACCCCCCCAGCATCTTTCAGCAGCAGGGTGTAAATTTCTGATCTTCAGTATTGCAGCACAAAAGTTCTGCTACATGTATTACAGGAATAACTCCATTAGCTGTGTCACAAGACTATTTTCTTCACCCAAGAGTTGCAACTAATGGCAAATGTCGCGCACACCACTCAGCTTTGCTGTAAGAGAACAAGTGATAGGGTAAATAATCCCTAAACGGCTTACAAAAGCCAAGTTTTAATTCTGTTTTTCCGTAACATGTTTCAGTTTAATCTCTTAAAGCCTTTTTGCAGTTTCCAGATTTTGCAGCCAGCTGCTTTGAGTAACAAGAAAAATTCTATTAGCTCATACTTGTCTTTGTATGAGTAAGAAAGGAATCAAACATCAAAGATTACGGGTACTGTTTTCTAATACAGTCCTGATAGTTTTATACACTTTGCTCTAACTCAGTTGAAGTGCTGTCAGGCTTCATTAAGATCAAACATTCAAGATAATGGAAGGCTGTGATCTTCTCCAATATACATTGTTAACTTGCATTTAGATAGATCTGTAACTTTTAACAGAAAGGCAAGATTTCTGCATATTGCATAAGAGAATTTGATACTGGTAAGGGGTATGGCATTTGCCTGAAGGGACAAACGGCAAACAGCAATGTAATAGAACCACGTAGAAGCAATCATCCCAATTTCCCTTTTGAAATCCTCTTAATCACTTCACTGGTCAATGGTACATGAGTTATCCTTGAGTGAGCTGACTGGGCAAATAGTGGAGATAAAGTGATTAATTTGATTTCTACAGTTCAAAAAAAATGATCATTTAGGACGTGACCATGGAAGTAAACCTAAGGTGGATTTAAATACTATTGAGAGGACAACATTGGTTGGAAAAAAAAAAAAAAAAAAAAAGGCAAGCTTAAACTTGGGACCTTTGAGTACTGATCCTGAATTTGTTTGTTAATTACGGTATGGCTTTGGCAAGTCATAATTCATTAGGAGAGGAGTAAAAATGGAATTTAAATACTTATACGCTGCACTCTTTAATGTCTTCATTCCAGAGAGAAGACTCTCATGCATATCAAACACTGAATTCCTCATAACCATCATCCGCACCTCCCTAGAAAACCTCCCTTTGTTTATTTCTTGTGGCAGAAATCCAATAGATATTGTAAAGGACAGAGACACAAAAAGTTGTAGGGGATTTTTTTGACCCTGCTGTTGATTAAGTCGAAACATTTTTTGAGAAATACTGCATAAAATATAATCTTCTTAAGAATATAATGAACTCCTTACCAGATAGACATTAAAAAACTAATCTTTGTTCTTGTTCATTAACAATGAACAAAGAGAGGTGGTATCCTTTTTTGTTGTCATTGTTTTTCTTACGTGTAAGTCCATTTGCCCTCATTTGTCTGTCACCAGCACTTGGATAAAAATGTAGGATCAGGAGTTTGAGAAACTATCTAAATGGATGCGGTGAGCTAGATCCTGTGCCAGTGAAGATACACTGATTTATACAAGCTGCGGATCTGGCCTGTGAATTTTATTTTTGACAGTAAATGCTATTACAGCACAGTCAGGACTTTCTACAGGCATTCTTCATGCTATAGAGCACTGGCTCAGCATCCATAACTGTAATTTTGTGTTGAATGACCCGATCTTCATACCCTGAATTGAAATGGACACTTCCCATTAAAAGAACATTCCAAGATAGCAAAATTCAACATATGTTTAAGAAAAGAGAACTTTTTTCTCAGGGGGATGAAGAGTCAGGTCACTTTAGTTGAAGTATGGAGTCTGGATATTTGAATTTTATTTGTGTAATTGATGATTGCATCACCATGTAATGGGCGGAGTGGCACAGCCAACGACCTTCCTAAGGCACAAATTCTTCACACGGCCACTCCCTGGGCTAGATTTGCTGGTTCATACTAATGTATGAGAGAAAGGAAAGACTGAATGCCCAAACTAATCATTAGTGATCCCTTTGGAGTTTGTGTCCAGCATAGACTTTGCATCCACAATATATAGAAAGAAATTAAGTGAAAGTGTTTTTGTTGCAAGGAAGGTGCAGCAAACTTGTGTTCAAAATCCTTGAATCCATAGTCCGAGAATCAGAATTTCAAGAAAAGGACAGTAGTAGCACTATGCCAATTTTCAGATGTACTGTCTGCTGTGTCTGCATTGTCTGTTCAGCAATCACTAATGAAATTATTCCTCTCACTCTTTAGTATGTTCTTACTTTGCCTTTCAGTAAAAATGGGGAGATAAAGAACAGCAGTGAAGAGCAATTGAATATGGTCTAGTAAGTGCCTTTCTCACTTTTAAGTACTGCTTGTTAAATTTCATTTTGAAAAATGAAGCTGTATTTAGTATAAATCTGTGGGATCCTGGTGAGAAGAAAAGCACCCCAAACCATTAAAAGAAAAAAATCTGTTCTTTTTGCTGCTGTATAATTTTGAAATGGCTTAGCAATTTGTACTATACTTAAGGAAAAAAAAAATTGCTGACAACTTGGACACCAGGCTGCAGGTAAATGAAATTTTAAAAGGAGGATTTAGTACTCTTTAAGAAGGAAAAATGAAGTTTCTGAATTCCTGGAAGACCTTTAATTAAATTGAAAGGTGTATTGCTATGCTACTTTTATACATTAAGGAGAAACTAGTAAGGCTGTTTTGCTGACTGCAGTATACTGCAGTCTTGCAGGTTACATTGCTGGGCTGCTTTGTGGAGCAGCAGCAAACTCTCCCCCCTTAAACAGCTTTAAAGAACTATGGTAAGATTTTAATACAGCTTTCCTCTCTTGTTCTTGTGGTTACCTATAGAGAGGACTTTAAATCCCAGTATCTGCCACTGAGGACTAATTTGTTACCTGTTTTAAGTAAGAAAAAAAGCAGCAGTTGCTGAAGGCAGTCTAAACAGGAGATACCGAATGTTTATAGATCCCACCAAATGATGGCTACTCTCCTGCAGTATTTGTCTTTGCTTTTAAGAAGAGGTAAGATAATTCATGGCTAACTCTTTCCTGAGTAATCTCTCATGGCCTGGCTCACTCCAGACAAATGTCAGGGATAAGAGAGACTGTCTAGCACATGCTTCTGCAAATACCGATAGATTATCTGTATGCATATGTTACTGTTGACTAAAGGATGTGGAGTACTAGTCTGCTTGTATTGGATGCCTAGCTCTCTGTCTGCCCTGAAAAAGATCTGTTGTATCTGCTGAACAAGACAGAGAGTTGCAAGAAGCTATTTTAGCAACTCCATAAAAGCAGATTGTTCTTCCAAGCTAATCCTACAGCAGTGCTCTAGTGCTGTTCTGACAGAAATACTGCTCTCTGACATGATACCAGTGAATGAGAAATCCACTCCACTTGGAGTCAAGCCTTCTTTTGAAAATGCACTTTCCAAAACAGTAGGGGAGTTTGCCCTAATTGTTGGCAGTCTTCAGTATTTCTTGATATTATGTGGTAAACTATAAAAAATCTGCTACGTTTCTCTCCAGAAATAGCTAGATTTCAGTGGAGAATAAGGTAATTCTGAGATAGATATATATATATATGTGTATATATATATGTTGTTTGTCAATGTAGGATTTAAAGCTCACAGGGAAAATTCCAGATAAAAGTCAGTATATAACTGTAAGCTATTACCATCTATTAGTCAATGTAAAACCTCCTAAATCCCATGTACACCAGACATAACACATTATAAAGGTTGGAGATAAGGACCCCTCTTCATTCATTGTGGGGTATGTCTGCTAGTTTTATTTCATAGCTACCATTGCAACCCTATATTTCATGGTACTAAGAAATAAAAAAGAGAAACAGAAAGGAGCTAACTTATTATTTAGAAAAAGGAAAGTTTATTTTTTAGAGAACTAAAACTGAATCCATTCTTAATGTATGATTACCATTCTTTCAACATTTCAGAGATCTTCTTTATTACAGTTAAAACAAAAGCATTTATCTTATCTTTACCATTTTTAGCCTGTTTTATAAAAGCTGCATTTTCATAGCAATTGGCTATCTGAACCTCCTGATATTCCTCAAGAATGGATCAGTCTAGTTTAGAGGGTAACAAGGATCACAAACTTCAGCTGGAATAAAAATCCTTCTAGTTTCATTGACTTGAATGGAGCAATGCCACTTTATCCCATCTGAGAGCTAGACTAAGTTCGGCCAATTTCTGTAGCATTACAGAGAAAAAGGTTGCCTTCACACTTCTGGAATGGTAAGAATGATAAAGAAAAGAAGCCACAGGAATGTGCTATGTATATAACTTTTTTTTTTTTCCCTCAGAGCTATAGAGGAGCTCACATATAAAAAAAAAATTTGTTTTTTTCTATCATCCCCTCCCTGACAGCGATAGCTTAGGTTTAGATCTATGGCTGCAGTATTAGAGGAAGTTCTTAAATCTATGCATGCTCCTTATCTCTGATACCCAGCAGCTCTCCTGTCTTCCATGAAAGCTGCCTGAGATATAGATCCCAGTCCAGAAATCAGGTCTAGTAAAGGAGAGCTCTGTGCTTCTGTGTGAAGAATGTGAGACATAACTCCCTGTAGTCTTTGCTGGTTCTAGCTGCTGCTATTACATCTTGTCACTTCCTGAGCTTTCTTCAGTATTGAGCATATGGACAGCAATATGAGTAGAGAAATGAAGGTGTTTTTCCCAAGATGCTTGAACCCAGGTTTTAAAATCATTCTTGCAGAGCGAGGGCAGACATTGACAGCCAATTACTTGGTAATAGCTGCCATTAGGCATGCTGGCACAAGTGGATATAGCAAGAAATATCAGGCAAATAGCAAAATCTACTCTACAATTAATTATGTGATCTTCCAGACTAAATGGTCCACTGTGTAATGTAGGTCTGTAAGGCAGAGCAGTGCTGGGGATATATATGCTATACAGCGTTGGTATTTAAATGCAACATTAGCACTTACATTTGTCATTGTTCTTAGCAGCCCACAACCACATGGAAGTGGTGTGAAATACTCTGGTAAGAGAGTGCCTGATGATGCCAAAAGTCTTCATAGCATCATAGAATCATTTAGGTTGGAAAAGACCTTCAAGATCATCGAGTCCAACCATCAACCATGCCCACTAAACCATGTCCTGAAGTGCCTTGTCTACAGGCTTTTTGAATACCCCCAGGGATGGTGACTCAACTGCTTCCCTGGGCAGCCTGTTCCAATGTCTGACAACCCTCTCAGTAAAGCAATTTTTCCTAATATCCAATCTAAACCTCCCCTGGTGCAACTTGAGGCCATTTCCTCTCGTCCTATCTCCAGCCACCTGACAGAAGAGACCAGCGCCCACCTCACTACAACCCCCCTTCAGGCAGTTGTAGAGAGCGAGAAGGTCTCCCCTCAGCCTCCTTTTCTCCAGACTAAACCACCCCAGCTCCCTCAGCCTCTCCTCACAAGACTTGTGCTTCAGGCCCCTCACCAGCTTGGTTGCCCTTCTCTGGACACGCTCCAGCACCTCCATGTCTTTCCTGCAGTGAGGGGCCCATCAGATGCATATGTCATGGGAAGGCTGTGTTATCAATGTATTTGTCCACTTGAAGTGCTTACATGGCCCCTTGCTAGTGACTGCCTGAAAATATTTAATGTACTTATCCTCATGCATCATTCTGGAGAAGAAAGTATAGATAAGGACCCAGGAAATAGTTCTCAGCCAGAGAGATCTGGACACATTAGCACTTTTGTCATTCAACTATTTTTTGATGTGCTCAGCCTGAAGCAATAGTTAGAATTTAAAAATTATTTTCTTAAAAATATTTTCCTGATAGGAAACAAATAATTTTTTTACAAATACTGTTGAACTATATTTTACAAAGTATATTAGGTATACCTATGCATGCATAAATGTATGCATTTGAATGCAAACTTCATTGGCTTCTTTGTGTTTTGATACTATCTTTAAATATATGACCAGATCATATTTTTCCCCTAGTAACTCTGTGTCTTTCAATGCACAAAATGAAAAAACCCAACCTGAATTCAGTACTTGGGCTTCTATAAGTAATGTTCTCATTTTTTTGTAACTATTTGTTACCATAAGGTATGACAGCTGCTTTAAAGCTGCGTTGAGTGTGTCTGTACAACTTTCAGTGACTATACTATAGGTATATCGCTAGCATGGAACATTTCATCTGTAAATGGTTAAAATTTTACAAAGTTGTAAGAAACTGAAAACAGCCTTTCACAATGGCAGGTGTTGGACATACTTAATAATAGGTGGTATCACTGCTGTCTGTGATAAATATATTTGTATTGCTATACAAGTCAGCACAGTAATGGAAAGTCTTACTGCAAACAGGCATATTTCTATCCTTGAATAACATCAGCTATCAAATTTATTCTACTTTGGACACATAATTTTCAAATTTGTTTTGAACCTTGGATTCACTCTCTTGCTATACATTTTTAAAGTAACAGAGTAATTTCTTGGAATCTTTTAAGAATCTAATAATATCTTGACATTTTAAAATATTACATAACACATTTCGTAGTATGATTTCACATACATGAACTCTGTCGTTTTAGCTGTCTTAGTTGCTACTTTTCCTTTTATGTTATGTGACAGTTTTAATTAGAAGAAAATTAAATTTCCATCTCCCTGAAAACTATCCTAAAAAAATGGGATCAAAGCCCTAGTGCTTACCTCAGCAATAATCCGTAGTTGGCTCTGTATAGCAAATTCTTATTGACATGTGAGATGGAGTCCTGACTCCACTGAAATCAAAGTCAGAACTCCCATCGGTTTCTGTAGGAATCAACTTTTACCCATGATTTTCTCTCATGGATCTAGTTCAAAATGGAAGTCTGTGGTGGGCTCATGAATATAGAATACTGTATCAGCACTTCAGAGTCTGAAGAGCTGAACAAGCAGGCAGCGCTGCTGATACTGGACATTGTATCCTGTTGGTTAACTTGACGGAGATAAACAGCACTTCAGTGAAAGTGATCATTTGCTAGAGAAGTATATGCCAGCTTTCCTGGATCTGATATGAATTTCATGTTGATGTAATAATAAGTTGAATTTGGCCAGTGATTTCAATAAGCAAGCTATAAGCAGCCTATGTAGAGAAGCTATTCCATTGCATAAATGTATATTCATAAATTTTATGTCTACATAAAAATATGAAGTAATCTATTATTTTTCTCTATAAAACTTGTCGCAGTGTGAAGTTTCAGAGAGATAACATCTTCTCTGTCTTTATCATTTATGATTCTTGGATCTTCGGTCATAGGCTTGCCAAGCTGGTGAAGAGGGCTTTAAACTAAAGTTGCCGGGGGAGGGGAACCTCAATCCATCCCGCTCCTACCAGTTTGATGCCAGTGCCAGCAATAGATGCCCAGAGCCTGGAGCAGGATCACAGGTCAGCAGGAGAGCACCTGAAGAGCAGCACTGAGGAATTCCAGCCACTCCAGCCAGTAAGTCAGCTTCATCGGGGCCCAACTTAAATGCCTCTGTGCAAACACATGTAGCGTGGGGAATAACAGGAGGAGGTACAGATGTGCACACGCCTGCAGGGCTGTGATTTTATTGGCATCACGGAGACGTGGTGGGATGGCTCCTATGACTGGAGCGTTGGAATGGAAGGATACAGGCTCTTTAGGAAGGACAGGCAGGGAGGATGAGGAGGGGCTGTCACCCTCCATGTCAGTGACCAGCTGGAGGGCATGGAGCTCCGCCTGGGGATGGATGAGGAGCCGACCGAGAGCTTATGGGTCAGGATTAAAGGGAGGGCAGGGACGGGTGACATTATAGTGGGGGTCTGCTACAGGCCACCTGACCAGGAAGACCAAGCAGATGAGGCCCTTTATAGAAAGATAGGAGCAGCCTCATGTTCACAAACCCTGGTCGTCATGGGGGACTTCAACCACCCTGATATCTGTTGGAGGGACGACACGGCAGGGCATAAGCAGTCCAGAAGGTTCCTGGAATGCATTGATGATAACGTCCTTCTTCAAGTGATAGAGGAGCCAATGAGGAGAGGTGCTGTGCTGGACCTTGTACTCACCAACAAGGAGGGACTGGTGGAGGAATGTGAAGCTCAAGGGCAGCATTGGCTGCAGTGACTCTGAGGTGGAGTTGAAGATCCTTAGAGCAGCAAGGAGGGCGCACAGCAAGCTTACAACCCTGGGCTTCAGGAGACCCTCTTCAAGGATCTGCTTGGTACAGTAGCATGGCATAAAGCCTTGCAGGGAAGAGGGGGCCCAAGAAAGCTTGTTAATATTCAAGAATCACCTCCTCCAAGCTCAGGAGCGATGCATCCCAACAAAAAAGAAAGGCAAAAAAGAAGGCAAAAACTCCAGGAGGCCTGCATGGATGAACGAGGAGCTCTGCGACAAACTCAAACACAGAAAGGAAGCCTACAGAGAGTGGAAGCAGGGACAGGTAGCCTGGGAGGAATACAGAGAAATTGTCCGAGCAGCCAGGGATCAGGTTGGGTAAGCTAAAGGCCTGATAGAATTAAATCTAGCCAGGGACATCAAGGGCAACACAAAAAGCTTCCATAGGTGCATCAGTGATAAAAGGAGGACTAGGGAAAATGTGGGCCCTCTGCGTATGGAAGGGGGAGACCTGGTTACCTGGGACATGGAGAAGACTCTGGTACCCACTGACTTTTTTGCCTCAGTCTTTACCAGCAAGTGCTCCAGCCACACCGCCCAAGACACAGAAGGCAAAGGCAGGGACTGGGAGAATGAAGAACTGCCACACTGAAGGAGGAGATCAGGTTTGAGACCATCTAAAGAACCTGAAGGTGCACAAGTCCATGGGACCTGATGAGAGGCATCCGTGAGTCCTGAGGGAACTGGCGGAAGAATTGGCTAAGCCACGATCCATCATATTTGAGAAGTCATGGCAGCCCAGGGAAGTTCCCACTGACTGGAAGAGGGGAAACATAACCCCCATTTCAAAAAGGGAAAAAAGGAAAACCCAAGGAACTACAGGCCAGTTGATTTCACCTCTGTGCCCGGCAAGATCATGGAGCGGATTGTCCTGGAAACTATGCTCAGGCACATGGAAAATAAGGACGTGATTGATGACAGCCAACATGGCTTCACTAAGGGCAAATCGTGCCTGACAAATTTGGTGGCCACCTACGACAGGGTTCCAGCATTGTGAATAAGGGGAGAGCAACGGACGTCATCTGCCTGGACTTGTGCAGAGCATCTGACACTGTCCTGCATGACATCCTTGTCTCTAAATTGGAGAGACATGGATCTGATGGATGGGCCACTTGGTGGATAAGGAATTGGCTGGATGGTCACACTCAAAGAGTTGTGGTCAATAGCTCGATGTCCGAGTGGAGACCAGTGACAAGTAGCGTTCCTCAGGGGTCGGTACTGGGACCAGCACTGTTTAATACCTTTGTCGGTGACATGGACAGTGGGATTGAGTGCACGCTCAGCAAGTTTGCCGACAACACTGAGCTGTGTGGTGCGGTTGACACGCTGGATGGAAGGGATGCCATCCAGAGGGACCTGGACGGGCTTGAGAGGTGGGCCTGTGCAGACCTCATGAAGTTTAATAAGGCCAAGTGCACATGAGTTGGGGCAATCCCAAGCACAAGTACAGGCTGGCGATGAGTGGACTGAGAGCAGCCCTGCGGAGAAGGACTTGGGGGAATTAGTGGATGAAAAACTGAATATGAGCCAGCAGTGTGCGCTTGCAGCCCAGAAAGCCAATCACATTCTGGGCTGCATCAAGAGAAGCATGGCCAGCAAGTCAAGGGAGGTGATTCTACCCCTCTAATCAGCTCTCCTGAGACCCCATCTGCAGTACTGCATTCAGTTCTGGGGCCCCCAACATAAGAAAGACATGGACCTGCTTGAGCAGGTCCAGAGGAGGGCCACAAAGATGATCAGGCGTCTGGAGCACCTTCCCTATAAGGACAAGCTGAGAGAGTTGGGGTTGTTCAGCCTGGAGAAGAGAAGGCTCCAGGGACACCTTATAGCAGCCATCCGGTACCTGAAGGGAGCCTACAGGAAAGCTGGAGAGGGACTTTTTACAAGGGCATGTAGTGATAGGACAAGGGATAATGGCTCTAAACTGAAAATGGGTAGATTTAGATTAGGTTTAAGAAAGTTCTTTACTCTGAGGGTGGTGAGGCACTGGAAGAGGTTGCCCAGAGAGGCTGTGGCTGCCCCATCCCTGGCAGTGTTCAAGGCCAGGTTGGATGGGGCTTGGAGCAACCTGGTCTAGTGGAAGGTGTCCCTGCCCATGGCAGGGGTGTGGGAACTAGATGATCTTTCAGGTCCCTTCCAACCCAAACCATTCTAGGATTCTACGATTCTATGATTTATAGATAGTCTGGACAGAAAGAGAATAACTCATATAATTTACCACTTTATTGCAAACTCCTTTGGAGCCTTTGATTTTCACCAAGCTGCACTGCAAGCTTTCTTTTTTAATGATAACTTTTCCAGGCACATATACATTATCAGTTCTTGAATCAGTCCATATATTCTGCAAAGATATGCACTATGTTTTGGATACCTCAGAAAAACCTGGATTGTGCTAGTGCCTTATTTCAGCACATGTAGAAACAAAATGTTCATAATTAATGAGTTACTTCAGAATTAATTTAGCATTTGAATAAACTTAAAACTGGTTAAAGTAAAAATACAGAATTATTTTTGTTTGCAGTGTTCAAAGTAGATGACACGGTTATAAAGTTTGACTTAGTTATATTTCTTTGGTTTTGCTTCCAGTCTTGACTAAGCTGTCAAGGGAAAGGATGTTTTTTACCTGTCAGGGTAAAATTCGTATGTAGTCTTATATATACATGTATGACCCTATGACTATGCTTTATACAAACATATTTTGGGGTTAATGCACTTATTATTGGAATTTAGTAATTAAAACATTAGCAATTAGTCACTTCAGAGTGAAACTGGTTTTGGAGCATACCAGCTTTCAAAAGTACTCTGTTCCATGAAACATCATCAGTCCTTTACTAGGTCAGAAACAGATGTTTGTGGCAGAAGGACTGACACACTTGAGAGTATATGGTAATAGCAAATGGGAAAGGTGGAGTTCATATTATCCTGGACTGGTGCAATGGTGCCAGAAAATACTTTGCCTAGTTGTATGTGAAACAGTTATAAACCTCTTAACTATTACCCTCTTCCCCTTCCTTCTTCGGCTAGTGACGATAGTGTCCTGAATGTGAACTGTTGTACTTTTTCAAGTGATTTGCATCTTCCTAGTTGGATAGCCCCAAATGATAATGAATTTGAAACATCACATTTTGCCACTTGTACAGTTATATGGTAGGAATTTTCTTTCAGGTTGTTTTAAACATTTATAGTTAAAAATCACTTCAGGGCTTGCCAAGATCCTGTCTGACATGAGGCTTATATAAAAGCTTTCCTGTGGGCAAGGATCAGAAGATCATAGCACACATATTGGAAAGCCTTGCCAAGAGGAAGCTTCAAGAACAGTTCACAGGGAAAAGGTGACAGTAGGTTCCCAGGAGTCCCTGCCCGTTCCCACTGGAGGAGGGATTGGACTGGGTCCCAGGTGATCCATACCAGCATCTGTGGCCTGTTCTTTGGGTAGAATTGAGGAACACTTCTCATGAGATGTCCAATGAGTTTCAAGAAGGAATAGCATAGCAAACATCGTAAATCATAATTTCAAACTCGCAATGTATTTCTTTAGACTTTCCAGCTATAGTATCAACAGCTTGTGGCAGATACTTCATAATACATACCAAACTAGACAGCATCTGAATACAGTCCTGTAGGAGAAGGAATGAAAGAAAGGGTATGCAGATGAAATGACCCATTTAGGATATTTAATGTGTTTCCGGAAGGTGTGCAAATACTATGATAAGAAGAGTAATGCAGGAATCTGTAGAATAGGACAGAACATTTTCTAATATTTAATCAAATTGAGTTTTAAATGTCATGGCATGTTGATCTTCTAATTTAATATGTAGATAAAGTTCACATTCTGGTGGAAATGCGATTCAGGAGTTCTGGGTCCCTGTACTGCCTCTGCTGCTGACACCTTTCATTATAGTATATCCACTTGGGCTCTTGCGGACTGCTGTGAGCAAGATTCATCCATGCTCCGCGCGGATGCAGACTCTGTCTTTGTGCTCTTAGGGCCAGGCTGGAGCAGCACTGTGAGGCACATTAGCCTGGGGTCAGCAAAAAGCTAACGGTTGCTACTTGGCTATCATTTGGAGCAACACGCATTGCATCTGGTCAACGTGGAGCGTGAAGCTCATGTTTGCAAAGTATCATGTAGACACATGCGAAATTTTGCCAGCTGATTTAATCCATTATTGCCTCGCTTTCTTCAGCCATAAACTACCGTAATATTATCTGTCTTCTTTCCAGAGGCCTTGTGAGGATGTGTTTATGTTTGATGTCTTATTAAGGCGATCCAATCAAGGATGGATCATTGCCAAAATGCCCATTGTATGCAAAGGGCCCTGGGGCCCCTGCGTTCACGCAGCTCCCAACAACAGAAGTCTCAGGTCAAAGTTTGTTGTTCAGAACCAGGAAAATACTTGTAAGTAGTTGTTATAGTCCCTCTGAGTCATCACATAGTTTCACTCTTCATTTTATTTCACTAGCTGCCTCCTAAATTGGATCGAAACATTTTCCCACTTGTAATATTTAAAGGTGTACAAATACTGTATGCAAGAGCACCTGTGACCTATTCATTGCCCAGCAGTGATAGATCTGGTAATAATGTGCTTGCTATTCTGGCTGTGCTGCACTTTGGTAACACCTAGGGTTTAATTGAAATACACCCTGACCTTGGTTTTGTTCATGAGGCATAGAGTGGACATAATTGCTAGGAATCTACTGAGGGATATTATGGCAAAATGTCATATTACTAATTTTGGCTCCTCACACCCTTTTGGAAAAAAAATAAAAATAAAAAATCACAAATCTCCGTAAAAAACAGTGTGCTGCAGTTTCATAGAAGTCCTAAAACTAGTAATTTTCCAAAAAATTAACTTCTTATATTTCTCTGTACCTATTTTTTCTCTCAAAACACTGTCACAGTATGATAATTGCATTGCCCCTAACAGTTTCATATTCCTTCATAATTAAATAAACAGCTTGTAAATTGCAGACCACAAAATGCCTCTGTTCCACTCTTACCTTAAGGGGTTTCCATAGTTACCAAGGACAAGAAGTTTAACCATCATTTGCCAGAGTCGAGGCTATTTACAGCCTTAACTTTTTATCTCATGTCTCTTTGTCTCTTTGTCTCTTTGTTTATTAACACAATGAGGGAGTAATTTGGACTCAGTTAGCCGCTACAAATGCAGTGATGCAAAATGGACTCCCTAAAGTTACCAAGGTTATGAAATACCTATCAAGCACTTCTCCAACTCAACATCAAATAATTCAGACCTTAAAAAAGGAAAACACCTTTCTTGACACAGCGTTATGTCATGATAATATTTAAGCAGGTACCTATTTTAATTCATATCCCAAAAAAACATTTGTGCAGATTTTGCATGGTTGCTTTAATATAATTCCCTTTCATCCCTCAGTCTCCTCTGTTGTACATATTACAAAATGCATTTGGAAAAACTGCACTTGCTAAGGCACGAACTTGATTTTTTTATGCCACTGAAATGGACAATCCTCTGATTTGCTAATCTCAAAATAATCTTAAAATCTTTCTAAATTACTTCAAATTTTACCAGAGTGTCTCTGTTGCCAAAGTACAGAAACTACTACGGATCCACAACTGCATTATATATTCATCAAACTAAAATATTTCTGTCCTCTAGTTTATATTATCTACTGAGGTCAAGAGCTCAGCAAGGCTCAAAGGATGATTGGCATGGGTAACAAGAATATTCAGCATTATCACATTCAGTAGACAAATGCACATATTGTAATTTAGGAAAGGATGTTTTGGGCTTTAAAAACTAGACTCCAATTTTCTAAGATTAGGATGAAACTTTCTTAAGGGCAAGTATATACTGTAATTGCCAATTTTTTTTTGTTGCTCTTTATTGTACTGACTATATTTGTATATTCATACTTAGACTGTGGTGTTCTGATCTGACATTTTCTACATCTGTTTTTATAGTTTGTGAGTAGGGAGAAAATTTTGGAAGGAATCAGGGCTAACATCTTACATTCCATCAGCCTTGCACTTTTTTGTCTTTGCATCTTTTGAAAGACACAATATTTTAATATTTCATATACTTAACCTGCAGATTTTTGCCTGCTAATTTGAAATCTTGTAGTATGTTGTTGCAAAGGATGTTAATTTATACAGTTTAATGCTTCCATGTAAAAAATTTTATAATGGTCTACCAGACCAAAACTACTTTGTTTGAAATGAAGTATCACTGTAGTACCTTTAAACAGATGTTGTCTTAAATCACTACTAGTCTGCTAAAACCAAAGTAATGCTACAGTGTTTCAAAATCATGACCCCACTGTGACAGGAGTCAAAATTACATTGTTTTGGAGCAGTGCTTTAGAACATTATATAATTTTTTATTAAGGGTTGTTTTTGTACTAATTTTGTTGTTGTTCACAGATGCTTTCTGAATGGGGATCTGTGATTTCACTTTGATAGTAAACCAAAAAGGGATTAAGAAAGCATCCTTTCAATAGTTATAGATATACTGCAGTTTAATTGTTGCTCACTGAGGTATTTGTGGCGTAAGATAGTGAAATCCTGAAGGTGCTTGTGTGACTTCCCCTTCTGTCATGGTTGGCACATGAGATGTAGTGACATGCTGCTGTAATTAAAAGAATTTTGTTATCAGGGCTATTGTAAAATTTCTTCTGTACAGTTGCCTGTTTCTCCCTGCATAAATATCTGTCCAGAAAATATAGAAGATGAAACAAACAAAAAAGGTTCAGAGAAACTGTGTTTTATCAACTGAATTAGTGAAGTGAGAAGAGCAAAATGGGACTTGAACAACCCAAGGGATCAGTGATGAGGTAGAAAACCTTTTTACCTTTATGTAATTGGTTTGAATCGAGCCCAAGTCAATACAGAACAAAAGTTCCTAATGTCTACATGGGGTCTCAAGAAAATGAATCCAAATTAACTTTGAAAAGGGACTAGCTAAACTACATTATGTTCTTTTATGGACACTCTTAATTGAAATTACTGTGGCCTTGATTCAATTTAGCTTAAATTAAATTCTAAATAAGAGTGTCCACACAAAGATTTAATGCAATATAATTAACCCACTTTAAAAGTTAATTCCAATTAAATTTCTAGAATGTTTCTGGGTGGACTAGTACCAAGCTGTATTGTGGTGGCTTTTATGAAAGAATTTAAGTTAGTTCATCATGAATAGTTCATAAATTGCTCCTCTGCATACCACTGTGAGCAGTCTGAACAGAGATTAGGACTGTTTTGTCCTCTTCACCCTTTGGGTGACATCCAGGGAAAGGTCAGTAAAGAAGTCAAATAATTCCTCTTAATAAAAATAAGTATGTCCTAAAGAAATATCCATTACATAGTCTGATGTTTCCTATGATTTTCCTGTAAAATTAGCAAATGTTATGAGTTGTACTGAGGATACAAAGTGCAAATGACGCTTGGAAGTAAAAGAATATTTATAAATAAAGAGACATACCAGACTGATTTAGCTTAAAACACTGTGAAAACTCTTAATTTCCAGCTAAAATGCAAATATTTTTGCCTGGACCATCGCGCACTAAAATTCTCATTTTTAAAATGTCTCTTTCATGTTCATTTCTGTTACCTGAAGTTAAGGAGAAAATTTTAAACCTTAGAAAGACATGAGAGAGGAAACATGAAATCAGGCTGGAAAATGAGGGGTGTGAAATAAAGCTGTTTTCTGTATAACAAAATGAAAGAAAAGAAGAAAAAGGCAGACTGGGTCAAACTCATCCTTGATTGAACTCCCCTGAAATCAATGGTGATTCAGGAGGATTGAATGTGTCCAATCACATTTAGGTCTTTGAGGTCAGTGTCTTAGTGATTCAGCTGAGTCTTAAAAGGCTTGCAGAAGAGAACTGGGAAGTATCTGTGGTACAGCAATATCCGCTCTGCCTCCTACACTTACACGCTTCAAGGGGCCATGGAAAATCCTGACTGTGTCCCAGAGCGAAACGGTGAAACATGCAAAGAGGAGAATCATTTGCATTGTGAGTGTTTTGATTTATCTGGTCTCATGAGTAATCAGTTTGCATTGCAGGGCTGCCTATCTAGCCCTCTTTGGCCTCCACTGTACTTAACTAAAAATAAAATAAAACCCAAATAGATAAAAGCTGCTGGGCTTTGAAACCTCCCAGGTTTTTAGGCATTATTGCAATAGCTCCCTAAACTATTGTTGAGACTTTTAAAGTCCTATAGCCGTGAAAAGGGAAGACTGATTTTTAAGAATGGAGGAAAAGATACACAGCTACATAGCTGCGGTGATGGGTTTGCACTGTAAAACTGTCTGTTTGAAAAAACCCAAACACCTCAGACAGGAGCCAATCTGTGAGAAAAAAAAAAAGATGAGGAAGAGAAAGATGTGAGATCTACTGTAACCCAGTTTCCCGATTTTGCATGACGGTTATTGTGAAGCTCGATTAAGAACGTAGCATGTGTTCCTTTGTGGGTAGCAAAGACATTCAATGGAGAAGACGACTGGTGTCGTTGTCCTGGATATGGGCAGGGAACAGCAGGCAAAGTGTTTGTACTTCTCTTGAACTGAAAGCTCTGGTCCTCGGGGGTTCAGCCAGGTGGAAAGGAATTTCAGGACAGAAGAGGCAGGGAGGGGAGCAGGAAGGTACGGCGAGTGAATCCCCAGCAACGTGGTTCCATCAGCCCAACCCTTGGCAGCCGTATGGGGACGCGCATCGGAGGCTGCGGGAGCATTTGCAGAGCAGATGTCGGTAGAGGATTTCTGACCCCGGTGGAGCTCCCTGCCCACAGTTCGGTCTCTGTTCGGGGACGAGGGTTTACCCTCGTGTGTTTCAGTATTTTGTGGAGCTAAAACATATTGTGTGCTTGTCTCCTGGTATCTACACTGAGATTCCCTTGGCTTCCTCTGCTGGCATTGCTGCCAAAAGGGGATCAGTCTCAGGCCCTGAGAGCATTCACAGCTCCTGAAAAGAGAGTCAAAAGAGTCACTTCTGCATAAGGTCATCCTGGGATTTAGACCTATTTTTATTGCTGTCCTCAGTGCTCTCTTCCATACAGAAACTATTTTCAATTCTCCGATGCTGCTACTACTGGAAGAGACTTCCCAGCATAATTAGCTGCTTGACGCACCTAGCTCCTCTTCATATGTTTGGAAATCTGCCATTTAATTTGCAACTGTAGAGTGGCTTGTTTACTAAAAAATGCAGATATCTTTGCAAAGGGTTTTTCCTCTCAAAAACCTCTTGAAAAGGGTGTGATGTACAGCATACCTAACTGTGCTATATAAAGTGAAGCAAAGGTGCATTTTCTGAATGCATCCACGTATTTGTCAACTTGAAAAAAGTTGTAAAAAGTGATCTGAATGCCCCTCATCCCAAAGTTTTCTCCACATGGCTGAGGGAGAATTGTGATGATTTAATTGTGCTTTAGGTGAGATTTAACTGTGATGTCCTTGTGATGATTTAATCACCTGATAAATGCCGTCTATATTTTCAATGCAGTGACATACAGCATCACAGCTCATTTTTTTAATGGCAGATGTACAGCACCAACCAAAGTGTGTTAGATCGTGCTGTATCACAAACCATATACTGGGATAAAGCCATGGCCTTTGCACTGCACCGCTCCACTGCTGAGATAGTTAATCGTAGACTCACAGACTAGACAGAAAGCTAAGTATGAGTTGCCACCAGCAACTAAATTGCTAGTGATCCAGCTAAGGGTCAGTGGAGCTTGGGAAAATATCTTTGCCACGTGCCATACCTCATTAGGCAGATCTTTGGGAATGGTGTAGAAGTTCTCTTTTGTAATCAAAGCCCACCATTACAGGAGAATCCTTCAGAGATCAGAGTGAGTATAGTCACTTTCTCCTGGTAAAATAACGGAGACATCAAAGTACATCAGGCCTAAGACCTAATTACAAAAAAATAGAAAAACGAATTGTGGGTTCCATTACAATGCCCATAAGGAAGACATCTCTGCATACACGTTTGGCAGAGTTACCTTTCAATAGCATAACTACTGCATCCTTCAGGCTGTCCCTAAGGAAAGCTGCACTGTGCATATCTGCAGAGGTAGAGTAGCTTTGTCATTCCTTGCTTCATCTTCTGCATTGGATCTGAAGAGGGCAATGCTTTTTGCTCAAAGGAAAATGTGTAGTACATCGAGACTAAGTATCGGATAACCTATAGAGAGGAGAACATGCATATCAAACGTCAATTTGAAAAAAGGCGTTTGAGTTCTGTGGAAATAGAACACAAAACAAATAACTCTCCATATATGTATATGTATGTCTCCATGGCCATAAAGAGAATATACATTACTGTACTAAAATGGCAGATGGTATATGCTTTGGTAATTAGCGCGATGCCACAGACAGGCTTAAGGTCATGTTTGGAAACACATTTAATAATTGTATGGTGTCTGGGGAGCTGACAATGCAGTAAGGAAATTCTTTGCATTTTAAACTACATTTTAAATCTATACAGCAGAGGGCACTAGCGTTATTGAATTGACCATAGAGTTGATATTTTGGTACTAGAAAAATGAAGGGGGAAAAAAAATCGCTTAGAAGAAAAAAAGGTGTCAACAAAGACTAAAGAAGCTGGTTGATGGTCTGTGTTCCATGTGTGGATTTATAAAGCTAAACCTTCATGTGTCTCTAGCATAATAGCCAGATATTGAATAGCAAATTACTCTAGTACAGAGTTCCAGATGGGTCTTTATGTAAAGCCCATTAAAATATTTCCATAATGTTCTTCAAGGCTTTAAATGAATTTTCCATTGTGGTTTTGTGTGGGCTAATTTTTTTTCCAGGGTATTTCCAGGGTATTTATGATTTTAAATTACCCTGATGTGAAACGACTGCACTAAGACTTCCTGAATACTTAAGCTCTGAACTATGGAAAACCACCAGTATAAAAGAGAGGACCTTTTTAATACATTCCTACTGCCACTAGGAATCTCACTGCAGTATGTTAGCCTCACGCAAGGCTCACCAGTTGGAAGTGTGCATTTGCAAGTCACTGCCTAGCATATTTTCTGCTGGTCATGGTGGCGTTTTTGAATCATCAGCTCCCCTATACTTTAGCAGCACCAAGCACAGTTAGTGTGATCTTATGCTACATACTGCATTTTGCTTCCTGTGTTACCAGAGATGAGGGAAAAAAGTTCAGTAGTGTAAATAAATCCAGAGTTAAATCAAATGGTGGCTACAAAAGCTAAGGTTTGCTCTTGCTGCCTCCCAGAAAACATTCCAGAGGAATGGCAATATAGATCTTCTATACTTACATATTAAACAAAATACAGCTTAGACACAGAAAAATCAACCACAGCAACACATGAAAATGTATCTAGAACTTTCCATCTACATCTCACAAAATGGTGATCCTGTCTTCAAAATTATACACTCAGAGCAGCTAATAAGTAGTCAGTGACCAAGCTGGTATTTGAAGTATACACAGATTTGAATTTTGCAGAAACCTGAGGGCTGCAGAATTTCCCGAGAGTCTTTGACAGGTCATAGTTCTGAGGCATATGTTTGATTGAGACATCCCTAGCACAGAACAGGGGAAAAAGGTAAACGTAAAAGCCTTGGGCAATTTTGGCCTTCAGCACAAGGAAAGAGCAGTTCTGTGTGACTGATTCATTGTTTGAGTCAATAACCAAAAATGGGAGGAATATAGGGAATTTATTTTAAGAAGAAAAGCAAAACCATTTCTTTTTGCAACTGAAACATGGAAACATTTTGGTTTGGGTTGAACAATTTTTGCTAATCAGTCTCATAACTGGATAATTTATTTGTTACAGTGAAGTAATGTATTCAAGTAAAATGTTTTTATCTTTTTTTTCTTACCCATGGAGCATATGTGTATTGATGGAAAGGGAAGGTTTGCTGGATAAGGGAGTAGGTGAAGGGAGTGGTGGTTCCAGTGAAGACAATAACATTGCACCAGTGCCATGGTAAAATAATTGGTTTGGTGTGTTTCTGTAATCTGTTTTATTACTTGTTAATGGAATTCATTATTCAGTCCAAGTCCTTAGGGGTTAAGTTTTAGAAGAATTTAAAAAATGAGAAAACAAAGGAAAGACAAATCTACTGAATAAAAAAAAACTAGTGACAAACAAAAATGCTAATACAATCACATTAACTATCACAGAAGATGGTTAATTACTATTCAACAGCAAAATCCATGGATCACAGATATCTCCATCTCTCTACAGAGTTTCTCCATATATTGTGTTCAGCACCTCTGAAGAGTAAGCCTGCAGTAAAAAGGAAGGTGTATACAGCAGCTGCCCCTCATCTAGTCTAGCACATTATCCTAAACCCATGGAGCCGATGTTCCGAAGTACAGTTGTTGGCAGGGGGAAGGGATGGAGAGGTGGGAGCAGGAACATCTAACACTACAGCCACAGGGTTCTCCAGTCCTATGACAGAAGTGTAAGCCACGGAGAGAGAAGTTGAGTGACTTGCTCAAGGTTGCAAAACACATTAGTTTCATGAATCTTTCATAACGAGAATGATGTTTTATAAATAGCACTTACGGAGCAGATCAAAACCACAGATACAGCCCAGATTTTCCAATTCCCATTCACAGGTTTTTAACCATTATATTGGCTTTCTCTGCAGTAAATTATTAAAAGTGAGATGAGAACACTTGCTAGCTCTGAACCATATAACAAGTTTAAAAAAAATGCAGAAATGAATTCTCAAAAACACATTGTCTGAATATATAATTAGAAAAAAAGTCTTTCGTTAAATGAATTGCTGTGAGATGCAAGTTCATCTACTTTTTCCTGGTGGTTTTTTTTTTTAAAGCAAGATAGTTTTTTTTACACAAAATAAAACAATTCAGAGCCTGGAGTGGAAAACCGTTGCCTTATAGTATTTTGTTTTACTGAATACATGTATTATGCATCTGGGTGCTGTAGGTTATAAATATGCTTTAAGCTTGCTGTAATTTATAAGACTTCACTTTTGGCTGATTTATAGAAAATGTCATTAATCTCTACAACAGAGGGACCTTGCACTGAGCAGCAGATTGAAAATGAACTGAGGGCTGGGAGCTTTAAGAACTGCCACAAATGAATCAGTACCAAAATTCTTAAAATGGTAATGATCATTTATAGTGTAAAGGTCTTTTTTCCCCTTACAGTAAGATCTCTAGGGGTTTTCTAAAGGTGCCAATGAAACTGCCAACCCTGAAGCTACAGAGATATTTTTCAGCATTTAAAAGGCTATTCTTATTTCTGTGTTCAACACACATTTACTAATGAGTGTTTCTCTGCTGTTGGTGCCAAACAAAATAATTGAGGAGGAAATGTCATGAAATTGGATGATGCTGTTTAACGGTATGGAAGAATTGATGCTCAGCATGTTTCTTTTGTTTTTTTTTTTTTTTTTAATTTGAAATAGGCAAGATCTTGCCCTGACATTTGCATGACCTGCAACATTCAGTATTAAAGGCTTTACTTCTAGTTAAACTCCAATGCAGGACTCACATTTGTATAGGCAAAGATTTTCACCCATACAAAACAGGAGTCTCCACTCGCTCTTCTTAGTATCTGTTGTCTTGTCTTAAAATGTATCAAGAAGGTTAATACCTTGAATAGTCTGAGGATTCCTATCTTACTCATTTTTGCCTTTTGAGGCCGTTGTCACTTCTTTCAACTCTCCCTCTGAGTTAGAACATTTCTTTTAGGTATCCACTGTGGTTGAACTTGTTATCTGCCATCCAGCTACATGCTTTATACATTGGAATGAATAGGAAAAGCTAGTCTCTGGCTTTTTCTTATCTCATTGCCAGTTACAGCTGACATACATAGCTGTACAGGAAACAAAATATTAGCATTTCTACAGCTATTCTCACTACAGAGTTTCATGAAATTGGTAGAGTTGACTGAAAGGAGCAAAGAAGTCTTTCTTTAGAGAGCACACTTAAAGATTAGAGATTAATTTAATGTTCTCCTTCTCCCTTTCTTTCTTTCTTTCTTTCAGGCTATTCAAACTCCAGAAGGACCAACACCAACTAAATTATGAATGTTGAACAAGATGACCTTACATCCACAGCAGATAATGATAGGTCCTAGGTTTAACAGGGCCCTATTTGACCCCCTGCTTGTGGTGTTGTTGGCTCTTCAGCTTCTTGTGGTGGCTGGTCTAGTGAGGGCTCAAACTTGCCCTTCTGTCTGCTCCTGCAGCAACCAGTTCAGTAAAGTGATTTGCGTACGGAAAAATCTGAGAGACGTGCCAGACGGCATCTCCACCAACACCCGGTTACTCAATCTCCATGAGAACCAGATCCAAATCATTAAAGTTAATAGCTTCAAGCATCTGAGGCACCTTGAAATCCTGCAGCTCAGCAGGAATCACATCAGAACAATTGAAATAGGGGCTTTCAATGGTCTGGCCAATCTCAACACTTTGGAACTCTTTGACAATCGTCTGACCACTATCCCAAATGGGGCTTTTGTATACCTGTCAAAACTGAAGGAACTGTGGTTGAGAAACAACCCCATTGAGAGCATCCCTTCTTATGCTTTTAACAGAATCCCTTCTCTCCGGAGGTTGGATTTGGGGGAATTGAAAAGGCTTTCATACATCTCAGAAGGTGCCTTTGAAGGTCTGTCCAACTTGAGGTATTTGAACCTTGCCATGTGCAATCTTCGAGAGATTCCTAACCTCACCCCGCTTGTAAAACTGGACGAGTTAGATCTTTCTGGGAATCACCTGACTGCCATCCGGCCAGGTTCTTTCCAAGGGTTAATGCATCTTCAGAAATTGTGGATGATACAGTCCCAGATTCAAGTGATAGAAAGGAATGCTTTCGATAACCTTCAGTCACTTGTAGAGATCAACCTGGCACACAACAATCTAACACTACTGCCTCACGACCTGTTCACGCCGCTCCGCCTAGAAAGGATCCACTTGCATCACAACCCTTGGAACTGCAACTGTGACATCCTTTGGCTCAGCTGGTGGATTAAAGACAAGGCACCCTCCAATACCGCATGCTGCGCCCGTTGCCACACACCTCCCAGTTTAAAAGGAAGGTACATTGGTGAGCTGGACCTGAATTACTTTACGTGTTACGCTCCAGTCATAGTGGAGCCACCAGCAGACCTCAACGTCACGGAAGGCATGGCTGCAGAGATGAAATGCCGGGCGTCAACCTCCCTGACCTCTGTCTCTTGGATTACTCCAAATGGATCTGTCATGACGCATGGGGCCTACAGAGTTCGGATTGCTGTGCTCAGTGATGGCACATTAAATTTTACAAAGGTAACTGTGCAAGACACAGGTTTGTATACATGCATGGTGAGTAACTCTGTTGGGAATACCACGGCTTCTGCCACGCTGAATGTGACTGCCCTGGATAACCCTGGTTACACATACTTTTCTACCGTCACAGTAGAGACTGTGGAACCTTCTCAGGATGAGGCACAGACCACAGAGCAGGTTGGGCCCACGCCAGTTACCAACTGGGAGACCACTAACATGACAACCTCACTCACTCCACAGAGCACAAGATCAACAGAAAAAACGTTCACCATTCCTGTGACGGACACAAACAACGGGATCCCGGGAATAGATGAGGTTATGAAGACTACCAAAATCATAATTGGTTGTTTTGTGGCTATCACTCTCATGGCTGCTGTGATGCTGGTAATTTTCTACAAAATGAGGAAACAGCATCACCGGCAGAACCATCATGCTCCAACGCGGACTGTAGAGATCATTAATGTGGATGATGAGCTTACAGGCGACACACCCATAGAGAGTCACTTGCCCATGCCAGCAATAGAGCATGAGCACCTAAATCACTATAACTCTTATAAGTCTCCTTTCAACCACACAACAACAGTTAACACAATAAATTCAATACACAGTTCAGTGCATGAACCGTTATTGATCCGAATGAACTCAAAAGACAATGTACAAGAGACTCAAATCTAAACCATTTATGACATTATGGGGTGGGGGTGGGGACAACAAAAGATGATTTATAAAACAAATGACACAAATGACTGGGCTAAATCTACTGTTTCAAAAAAGTGTCTTTACAAAGAAAAAGAAATTTATTTATTAAAAATTCTATTGTGATCTAAAGCAGACAAAATTATGTGTATTCCTCAGAACCTGGTTTTGCTGCACTTATTTACCCTCCTCGTTCCCCTTTTCCTCCCCAGCCTACCCTGATTCCCATTTGCCATATTTTTCATAGGAGATCTTGATTCCCTAAAAGAACTGGTCTAGGAAATTTTGTAAGAATTCTGTTACACTTTGGGAATTTTTATGGTGAATTCTAGTGGTGAGATTTGGACTATTTTGTCACTTTTTCTCTTTTTTTCTTTTGTTTTCTCATGCCCTTTTTGAAATCATTCAGTAGAGAATGGAATAATAACAGCAACTTTACAAGTGAGAAAAACAAAGAAGCAAACCTTTTTTTTTTCCCATGTAATGATTTGCTCTGTATTTACTGAAAGCACGGTTCTGTGAAAAAATGGAAGAAAAAGTAAAAACAAAACAAAACAAAAACCACCCCAAGAAATTAATTTACTTGTGAAAACCTATAAAACCCATGATCTTTTAAACAATTATAGAACCAGAATTTGTAGTTCAAACACTAAACTAAGATTATAAATAAAATATTGGTTTTTTCTGTACTTGGACATAGCTCATTTTTAGTGTGGCTTTAAACATCAAAAGTTTGTTAAAATTCTTACGATATTCTGCTGTGATGTTCCAAAACACAATCACTTTAAAGAGAACAATTAAACCACTTTGGATCATTACTGAAGAATAGCATAGTTTTCATTTTAGTTTATGTAAGCAGCCTACTGGCAAACAAGGGTGTTTGACTTTTAATGCAAGATTAAGATCATTCCTTCTAATGCTGTTTTCAATTATCTCTATTATATCTCAAGATGTATTTCACAATGCCAGGAAAAGTTTTGCGAGGAGTTTCAGTTATCACTGAATTTATTAGACAACGCTGAAAGGTTTGTTCTGTTTTTTGTTATATATATAACTGTCAATAAGAAAATTCATCTTTATATCAAAGCTAGTAGTTTCCAGTTCTGTTGTTCTGGGACTCCTAGACATAAATATGAAATACGTTTCGCTGTCTATGATACCTATAATCAGAGCTGTATCCCTATGTGCAAAATTAAATCAAAATGCCATTATTGGAGTAACTCAAAGGAAGAAGTCCGAGGATTTTGGTTTAGAAAACAGAAAGAACAGAGTCAGCCAAATCAGAGGAGGGTGTAGGTTACTGTAATTTGCATGACAGTTAGACTCCGTGTAGAGTAACCAGTTTACATTAATTTAAACTGAGACTCATTTACCAATAGGAAATGTACACTCTTTTCCTTTCTCTTTATCTATGTTCTCTGGATTTAGCTTATTGGTATAGGAATGGTGTATACCTTGCAAGCTGAAAGCTAAAAGGAAGGCTTTGCGTAAGAAAACCAGCTTCCGGACACTCTTCTTCCAAGTAGAAGTTCTGCCAAATTAAACTACTTTACGCATTGGCAACTGAATAGAAGCATTTTAAGATGATTTAGATTAGGAAAAAGAATCATATATATAATCTCTGAATGTGTTTTCACCTATTTTCTTGCTTAACCACCTTTACTGTGAGTTTTCAGGATCCTGTGCCAGGTAAATAATGTTCTTAGTTCTTATCAAAATCTCTTTGGAGCTTTCTAGTATGCAACAGCATGCAGGATGAAGACCCTACTGAAGAGTGTACTATTCTGTAAATTTAAGAAGGAATTTCTGCTAGGTTGAGCGGGTAAATATCACTTGTTGGATGCACAGTTCTGAAGGTTGCAGGTGAATTTTGTAGTAAGAAGGCCTGATGTAAAGAGGACACAGTGGCGATAGGTGATGATGAATCACACCCTGCAAGGAGTCTGGTAAGTATAATACAGAAATAAACCCAAAGTTCTATAATAATCTCAAAGAAACATTTGGCAAGACATTATCCTTTCATGTACTACGTGAAAAATAATATCTACTCTAAGAGAATTTTAACAGAGGACAAAAAAGGACCTGAATGTAAAATGCTGCAGTTGTGATTCCTAGTTTTGCCTATTTCTTCAGAGTGCATTAGAGAATTTCATTGGTGATTTCTCTTAAGCATTGCAATAGAGTCTGTACAGAAACACTGCAATTACACATTGCTATTTGTACTTTGCCCATCTGGCTGGTAACATTGTGTCCGTGACCAATGCTTATCTGAAAATTGAAAAAATTCTTTCCAGGAAACCTAAATCTCAGCCATCTGTAATCAATGGGTTTATGTTAAAAAATTATGACTACTCTCTAACCAGTATTTGTGAAAGCACTTGTGGTCACCGTGGTTTTATAAACATGTAGTTTTTACTAACTCCTAAAGGTTATGCATAGGAGACCTTTGAGAAAAAAAATGTATAGCTATTGCCAAGTGGGACACTGGGTCAGTGACAATCTTTATTCCTCTTTGGAGTAATAAAAAAATAATATCAGTGACTGTTTTAAACAACGTATACATTCTTACTGAGTGTTAATCTGGTTTTATTGGCTAATCAGAAAAATCAGATATTCCTGCTTGCTCATAATAAGCATAAAGAAAAAGCATTTTGGTGTGTTTGGTTGGGTGAGTATATATGTGTTATGTGGAAAACATTAGTTCTGATTTTCCCAGCATCTTCCCTATCCTTCTTGGAACCACAGAGATTATTTCTGACTCCTTCCTACTTCCATAAAACACCCAGTACTTTTTCAGATTAATTAAATACCAGAGTTAGAGAGCATCACATTTTAAATTATGAACTGAGCTCTGCAATAAAGTGAGAGGTGTGCTGCGCTCTCTTGTTTTGGTGCTCAAATCACACGCCAATGCCACCTGTTACTACTCCAGAGACTACAATGTTAAGAATGAAGCCTGGGTCTCCTAATGAAATGTCTCTTGCAGGTGACCACATTGTAGATGGTGTGTGATGTAAAAAAATTGTGGAAAAAAAAAAAAAAGTAATCTTGATTATGAGCTGTCGCTTTCTAGTGGGCTCATGAGAAAGGATGAATTAGTCTTCAGTTCATTTAATGGAGTTTCAAGATGTTTGCCTGTTGTCCTGTACAAAGGACAAGTCTTACGAATCTTGCCATATGCAGAAGTAACATGTGAAAAGCAAAGCAAGTAAGATGGACATTTTATCTTACTTTGAAAAGGGCTAAATATATGAAAATTGTTACAGTAATTGTATTTTTTTGCTAAAATATTCTAAAGCGTTAAAAATTATATGTAATTTTTTCAAGATTCCCTGTCCCCACTGATGGCATTATAAGTTGATCAAAGCATCAGAGAAAAGATAACTAATATTATACTTAGTTGTACTAGCTTCATAGTCTTGTGAAAAGTATTTCGTAACAGCTGTTACAAGCTTTTATATGTCAGATATGACTATTACTGTAGTCTTTTCAGTAAGGAGAATGGAAAATCTTTTCAACCTATTCATCCTTCTCTAAAGTTTGTATTCCATTTTTTACATGAGCTAAGTACAACATTTTTGAAATTTTCACTTTTTTTCTAAGTCCAGACAGTGAAGGTCTAGGAAGTGTTAGGAGCTACCTTACAGTTTCATACCAAAAGAAGTAAATGAAGAAATAATTTATCCTTATCTTCAATATATAAGAAGAAGAGTTAGACTTCAGTGTCTGAGTATCTGTTTTTCTTAGTAGAACTATTTAATGCATCTTTTTCTCATTTGTGCAGGTGCTGCCAAAAACCCATCTCATTTCAAACTTGCATCTACAATTCAGTCTACAGTTAGCCTGAAGGTAGTGGCAGACATTTTATTGTGGAGGTGGTGTTATAATTAGTATTGTAGCAGACTAACACCCAGAGCCATCACTACTGACATAGCAGGGGTTCATGGGCTTGGGGAGATTCTGGGAAAACTACCCAGGAAATTTGCAATTTCTGTTGGCCCTGCAGCCAACACTGCGGTTGCGTGTTTGTGGCTGGAAGAGCACAGCAGGGCAGAAGAGCTTTTGGGCCACAATTTCAGTGGCCGCTCCCCACTTAAGGGCATAGATGCAGAAGTAATCAGGGTGTAATAGTTCAGCTTCAGACATGCAGTATGTGACTAGGAATGAGGGAATTCTTTTTCTTGTTTATCGCTGTTGTTTAACCCCAGCAACTAAGCACAACAGAGCCACTCACTCCCTCCCTCCTCCCTCCACTCCCGGTGGGATGGGGAGGAGAATCGAAATCAAGTAAAACTTGTGGGTTGAGATAAGAACAGTTTAATAATTGAAATTTAATAATAATAATAATAATAATGAAAAGGAAGATAACAAAAAAAGAGTGAAATATAACCCAAGAAAGACAAACGATGCACAATGCAATTGCTCACTACCTGCTGACCAATGCCAGTCCCACAGCAGTGACCTGCCCGTCCCAGCCAACTCCCCCCAGTTTATATACTGGGCATGACATCACATGGTATGGAATACCCCTTTGGCTAGTTTGGGTCAGCTGCCCTGGCTGTGTCCCCTCCCAACACCTTGTGCCCCTCCAGCCTTCTGGCTGGCTGGGCATCAGAAGCTGAAAAATCCTTGACTTACTCTAAACATGACTTAGCAACAACTAAAAATATCAGTGTGTTATCAACATTCTTCTCACACTAAATCCAAACCATAACACTGTACCAGCTACTAGGAAGAAAATTAACTCTATCCCAGCTGAAACCAGGACAACTACATTTATTCACTAGGTTTTAAGGCTTAGTGCACACTAAACAATTGAAAACTTGAAGAATAAAAAAAGTCACAGATCTACAGTGCAAGTTTTACACAAATGGCAAAGTCATATTTTGACAAAATGCTAATGTTGGTTTGAGGGAGTTTGGGAAGTTTTTTCAGTATTAACTCTATTAAGACAAATGAAATCTGTCCTTGAATAGCTACATGCTATTTGCTTCACAAAGAATAAGTCATGATTTTCTTTGGTGAGATCTGTTAAACAAAATATTGTGTTTAATTTGTCTTGGGTTTAGTCCTTGCTTTCATACATTTATAACTTACACCTAGACTGTCTGATAATCGGAGCGCTCTCTAAAGGGCTGAATCAGTGAACCCTGACTGTAACTCCAGTGAGGTATGGAATTTTGGAATGAGGAGGAGACACTGAAATGATGAAATCATCAGATGATTTTATGGCTATCTTTTGTAAAACAAGAAAGAGGAAAATAAAGTTTGTCATTTTTAAGAACTTTGAAAATCAAATCTTATGTAAAACCAGGAAACGTTTGTAAAAAAAAATAGAAGAAATGAGGACATTATTGGACTTGAAAGTAACAGTAAGATGTAATGATTAAAGCAGTGGGAGTCATGTATCCCACACGATCTTTACATCTTTTCTAACAACACAATCTGCAAACTCAAAAATTTGAGTTACTTTTCTATGTATCATTCAGCTTGTGCAAGGATTCTGGCTGCCCTATCCATGGTTTTCTGTTTTCTTCTTAAATTTTTCACTACATATATGATGTTAATCTGGGCTCTCAGTTCTGGAACAGTTTTCCAGACAGAGTATGCAAGGGAATTCCCTGCTAAGTCATCCAAACTCCACCCATTGGAGGTTCATGTTTAATACTCTCTGGGGCTTTATTCAATCTACTTGAGATGACTTGTGCAGTGTAAGATTCCTTAATTTCTTTGATCCTCTACTACAGTAGCATTATATGATTCATATCCTAGTTGGAGAAGATGGTTTTGCATGTATTATATTTTAATCAAATTTAAAATATAAATTGCAATTGTATTTTATTTTAGTTAAAAATTTTGAATTCTGTTGACTTGAAAAGTACTTCTGTTCCTTTCACATTAGCTCACTTAAATGCAAGAAAATTACAAAAAAAAAAAAATTGAAAAAAGAAACTATACCTTAGAATGCTATGCATGCACACGTGTCTGTATATGTGTATTATTTAAAAAGTGATTCTACAGGTGAGATTAAAGGAATAAAAGAAGAAATGTATAAAAAGGAGAAAGATGGAATAAATGAGCTGAGAGAGAATCTAGTAAAACAGAACTGCAGTTAGTGGACCACAGAATTAATCCAACCCCTACAACTAATTTAATTCGGTAACATGTAATTCAATTTGATTTAATTTGCTCATTTAATTCCTCAAAAGGACAGTTAGTTGTTTGAGCAAGGAGGTGGAAATCCGAGTTCTGTTTTTGACAGTACCCACATGGTATCATGCAGGTCTTTCTCTTCCCCATCCTCCTTGTCTTGCCATTTCTGCCTCACTGCTCAACTATCATTTTCTGAAACTGTCTTCCTGAGGCACCCACCTCTCCAGCCTGTCCTGGGACGGAATTCCAGTGGTCAATGGCACAGAAGACAGGTCACTGTTGTGTCACTAAGTAGAGTCTCTGCAGATCTGGGTACTTCATGTTTAAGTCCACTAACTCCTAAACAACTACTTCCTATTTGATACTGCAAGGCAGTTTCATAAATCATTTATATGTTTTTTTTTTAATATTATATATAAGATTAGGGTTGTTGATCACCTGCCATGTGTTAATTAACTGTCTTTCAGGTTGAAATAGTCTTTTTTTTTTCCCCGTTGGAACATACCTTTCTTTGTGATGAACTATTTGATCAAATTCTAAGGAGTTGGAGAAAAAATATCAATGTCTTTGGATATTCAGTCTGTAAAAGGATTCCAAATTGTATAAAACTACACTTTAAAAAAAAAGACAATAAATAACAATGTTCTCAGATTCCTAGAAAGCAAATGGCTAAACAAACATTGTTTCCTCCCCACCCACCCCCTTTTTTTTTGGTTAAGAACATTTTCTCTGTTTGACTGGAAGAAGTCATCAAGGCCTTATCAGCCTAAATAAAGCAGAGGCACTGACGAGTTCCATGGTTTTTGCTAAGACTTGCATGACAGAGATTATTTTGTTCTGCTAATTTTTTTTAATAAATTCTATTGCCTTTGTCAGCAGTGTTTCCATCAGGATGGATATGAGTAATTATTGTTGGAAATACTGTCACCTCTTGTTTCTACCTGGAGAAACATTGGTTCTGAGTGTTTATCTTTTCAACTCCCTGCTGGTTGCTGACACTCCTGTGGGGAAGCAATCAATTCTGTACTGAAAGGGAAGCTTTGGCCCACCTAACACAATGAAATAATAAAGGGCTGAACCAGGCAAGGAAGATAAAATAAAATGCAGTGGTAATGGGGAGAGAAGAGTCCTGAAAAGATAACTAAGCACTACAGGGAGAGAGAAAAAAAAAATTACAAAGAAGAAAGGAGTTGAAAAGGAGTGAGAAATTATTCTCTCCTTTTGTCTCCTCCTTTTCTTCTCATTTCATGCATTTTGTTTCCTGGTATAGCTGGCTAATACTGAACACACTGATGAATGCATTCTAAATAAATCACAATGGAAACTGAGGGATTATTTTAAAAGTTATAAAAGCAACAGTCTTTAGCCTTGTATGTGTCAAACCAGTCTCAGAGGACTATTTAGGATGTTATGATATTGTACTAAGACACTAAGAGATTACTGTAGCAGGAGATTTAAGTTGGAATTCTGAAAAAAAACTACTCATACTTTATGAGTAGAAAATAGTTTCCCAAGAGAAAAAGTAGAAATTTGCATTCTGGGAGCACCCAGTTAGCAATTTCTGCATGTAAATATCATTTTAACATTAACCTCTGCTGCTTTTAAAATTGTTCCCTTAAAATGAATCTGGAAGAAGCACTAAAATGCATAGAATGGACAAGGATGGTAGAAGTGAAATGTTTAATTTAATAGAACTTTCCATTTCTATCCTCTGGGATTATTTTCAGTAATACAGTATTTTCAATTAGGAAGTAAGAAGAGGTTTATTTGTACATTTCCTGCCCCTTCCCCTCCTCAAGTGGTGATTACATTTTTTGGCTGGCTAATACAACTGGTGTTAGAATTTTGTAAAAAAAGAAAGATACCTTGTGAAACACCTGGTATTTTGGCAGTATGCTTTTGCTTTTTGATTTAAGTTGCTTTTTGGTTTAAGTTGCTTTTCCTTGCCTTTACAAACAAATATAAATTAAGGAAATGAACTGGTAAGATAGAAAACTTGACTCTATGGTAAAGTTTGTGAAGGTGTAAGATTTATGTCCTTTCTATTTTCTTAATTTCATTCTAATTTGCTGTCACAAAAGGGTAGGAAGCCCAAATAACTACTCCTTATAATTTATTTTATGATTCTTTTGCTTTTGGATATGCTTTTTTCCTCCAGTGGTCAAATAAATTTTCTATGCATTTTATTATGTTTCAGATTAGCAGCCTTTTTTCTTGTCTCTAATTACAATTTCAGCTTTTTTTCTGTACCTTCAGTATTCACACAATGTATTTTCTCAAAAACTGAGTGGTTTTAATGATGCATTTTCTTCATGATGCACAGTTCTAGGATCTAAGTCTGCATTCCCCTGCTATGTGTCCACCCTAAGTTCATGGCAGTATCTGCTCTCATTCACTACCCTCACAGCGCTATTTGGTTGTATCGCACTTTGTGTCTAATTGAGAGTCAGTCTGGAAAGTCATTAGGCATCCTTCTACCACACAAACATGAAGTGTTGCTATTAAATAGAAGTGTGGAAGAGTACGACTGTCCAGCACTTGTTTCAAGGCTTAAAAGCAACTCAAACTTTTGAGGCTTCTGTGGCAATTGGGGTTTGGCTGCAGAAAATCAACACAACAGCCTGACTGGTGTGAGGTAATTAATCTCTTATGGGTATCTTAACATGGGAAGATATTTTCTCTGAATAGGAGAATAATACTGTCTCCTCTAAAGTTTGTTTGACAACCTTAGTAAAAAGGAAGCTGATTTTTTTCAGTAAGCTGTTTTCTCATTTAAAATTTCTGAAACCTATTGATGGTTTAGATTTCTGCAATCGTATTTCACGCATGGTTGATGGAGGTGCTGCAAGACTGGCATTCACTCAACACCACTGAAGGAAGCCTCATCACCCAGGTTGCAGAAGGCAAAGGCAGGGACTGGGAGAATGAAGAACTGCCACACTGAAGGAGGAGATCAGGTTTGAGACCATCTAAAGAACCTGAAGGTGCACAAGTCCATGGGACCTGATGAGAGGCATCCGTGAGTCCTGAGGGAACTGGCGGAAGAATTGGCTAAGCCACGATCCATCATATTTGAGAAGTCATGGCAGCCCAGGGAAGTTCCCACTGACTGGAAGAGGGGAAACAAAACCCCCATTTCAAAAAGGGAAAAAAGGAAAACCCAAGGAACTACAGGCCAGTTGATTTCACCTCTGTGCCCGGCAAGATCATGGAGCGGATCGTCCTGGAAACTATGCTCAGGCACATGGAAAATAAGGACGTGATTGATGACAGCCAACATGGCTTCACTAAGGGCAAATCGTGCCTGACAAATTTGGTGGCCACCTACGACAGGGTTCCAGCATTGTGAATAAGGGGAGAGCAACGGACGTCATCTGCCTGGACTTGTGCAGAGCATCTGACACTGTCCTGCATGACATCCTTGTCTCTAAATTGGAGAGACATGGATCTGATGGATGGACCACTCGCTAGGTAAGGAATTGGCCGGATGGTCACACTCAAAGAGTTGTGGTCAACAGCTCAATGTCTGAGAGGAGACCAGTGACGAGTGGCGTTCCTCAGGGATCAGTACTGGGACCAGCACTGTTTAATACCTTTGTCAGTGACATGGACAGTGGGATTGAGTGCACGCTCAGCAAGTTTGCTGACGACACCGAGCTGTGTGGTGTGGTCAAGCCGCTGGAGGGAAGGGATGCCATCCAGAGGGACCTGGATGGGCTTGAGAGGTGGGCCTGTGCAAGCCTCATGAAGTTTAACAAGGCCACATGCAATGTCGTGCATATTGGTCAGGGCAATCCCAAGCACAAGTACAGGCTGGGCAATGAGTGGACTGAGAGCAGCCCTGTGGAGAAGGACTTGGGGGAATTAGTGGATGAAAAACTGAATATGAGCCAGCAGTGTGTGCTCGCAGCCCAGAAAGCCAATCACATTCTGGGCTGTATCAAGAGAAGCATGGCCAGCAGGTTGAGGGAGATGATTCTCCTCCACTATTCCGCTCTCCTGAGACCCCATCTGCAGTACTGCATTCAGTTCTGGGGCCCCCAACATAGGAAAGTCATGGACCTGCTCGAGCAGGTCCAGAGTAGGGCCACAAAGATGATCAGGGGGCTGGAGCTCCTCTCCTATGAAGACAGGCTGAGAGTTGGGGTTGTTCAGCCTGGAGAAGAGAAGGCTCCAGGGAGACCTTAAAGCAGCCTGCCAGTACCTAAAGGGGGCCTACAGGAAAGATGGGGAGGGAGTCTTTAACAGGCAGTTTAGTGGTAGGATGAGTGGTAATGGTTTTAAACTGTAAGAGGGTAGATTTCGCTTAGATGTGAGGAAGAAGTTCTTCCCTGTGAGGGTGGTGAGGCACTGGAAGAGGTTGCCCAGAGAGGTTGTGGTTGCCCCATCCCTGGCAGTGTTCAAGGCCAGGTTGGATGGGGCTTGGAGCAACCTGGTCTAGTGGAAGGTGTCCCTGCCCATGGCAGGGGGGTGGGAACTAGATGATCTTTAAGGTCCTTTCCAACCCAAACCATTCTATGATTCTAGGATTCTATGATTGTGCCAGCCTTTTTTAAAATGGATTTTCCTTCTGCTGAGCACAGTTAATTATGGGTTTTTTGTTTGTTTTTTTTTTTTAATGACTGTTAAGTACTGATAGCATGGTTATGGAAGCACATTACTAGGAGTGATGCCAAAATTTTGCAGTTTTGCAAATTTGTGGCATCTAATCCACTGGTAGTTGTCTGTTGCCCTGTCTTAATTTTAAAGTTGTGATGTGACATGTCCTGCTATAATGGTTCAGTAGGGGAAATTATTTTGTTCTTTTAAAATGTTATTTAAGCTCTAAGGGAATTGTT
Organism: Haliaeetus leucocephalus; assembly: GCF_000737465.1. Taxonomy (NCBI): domain Eukaryota; kingdom Metazoa; phylum Chordata; class Aves; order Accipitriformes; family Accipitridae; genus Haliaeetus; species Haliaeetus leucocephalus. Next base: position 676,487 of record NW_010972574.1, read on the forward strand.
GGGCTGAGGACCAAGTCCTTCACATCGCTTTGCTGTGACAGTGTTGCAGCTTTGACTTTAAGGATGCACCAGAAGTGTGTGAGAAGTGTTCGGTTTCCCTATCTGCTCTTTTGCGACCAGTCTTCTGTGACAAATGCAGTTCTCTATAAGAACATTTACTCTAAGATACAAACTCTGTCAGACACATTGCAAATAGACCACAGTATATTCATCATGGGGTATTAATTGTAATATCTCTTCCTCCTGAGTTTGGCATTGTGGTTAACTTTCCATATCTTCATTCAAGTTTCCATCAAGTGCTCTAAGTGCAGCTGCAAAGTGTTTGATAGCTAAGAGCCTGTCTTTGGAGGGTAAATTATACAAAAGTAAGCGAGTTGTGACTATATGTCTGTTGTTCAGATACAAACTGCTCTCTGTCCATCCCTTACAGAAACTTCCAATAGTCATGTTTCTCTGCAAACTTAATTGATAAGATTAATTCTCTTTATTCCATTTCATTTCTCAGGGTGTTTCCAAGGAATGGCACAAGTAATGGCAAGAAGAAAGAAGTTGGTGATTTTGCTTCCAGGACATACATGAATCCAGATGTTTCTGTAAAGAGCCCATGAAAAAAACTATTAGAAGTAATAGATCAGTCAAGACACAAAAGATTAAAAACTGTCCTGGTTTCAGCTGGGATAGAGTTGTGTTCCTAGTAGCTGGTACAGTGCTATGTTTCTAAGTTAGGTATGAGAAGAATGTTGATAACACTGATGTTTTCAGTTGTTGCTAAGTAATGTTTAGTTTAAAGTCAAGGATTTTTCAGCTTCTCATGCCCAGCCAGCGAGAAAGCTGGAGGGGCACAAGAAGTTGGGAGAGGACACAGCCAGGGCAGCTGACCCAAAGTGGCCAACAGGGTATTCCATACCATGGGACGTCATGTCCAGTATATAAACTGGGGGAGGATGGGGGCGGGGGGGATCGCCGCTTGGGGACTAACTGGGCGTCGATCGGTGGGTGGTGAGCAGTTGCACTGTGCATCATCTGTACATTCCAATCCTTTTATTATTACAGTTGTCATTTTATTAGTGTTATCATTATCATTATTACTTTCTTCTTTTCTGTTCTATTAAACCGTTCTTATCTCAACCCACGAGTTTTACTTCTTTTCCCAATTTTCTCCCCCATCCCGCTGGGTGGAGGGGGGCAGTGAGTGAGTGACTGCATGGTGCTTAGTTGCTGGCTGGGCTTAAACCACGACAAAACCAAATATAAATTCCATTCTTTCCTCTACTGTATACACACACACCCCTGTAGATACACTTGTAGATATATCCATACACTGTCTTGTGGCTCTGATGCTTTTCAGCAGGTCGGCACTAGAAAGCAGTGGAGGGGCAGTGGAGATGCAGTGCACTTCTCACTGGGTGGCTAGCTGTCCACTGGCATGTGTGGCAGAGGAGGAAATTAAGACACAAAAAGCTCTCACCAAAGTTAAAAGTTCTGGTGTGGATAGGGCCCTGCTATCCCTGAGGTAAGAGTCAATCCCATACGTACAACACGGCGAGTCTGGAGGATCTGCTATATGACAGGAAACTATGTTTGCTTATGTATAAATAGCGAAAAAAGGTAAGACTCTCCACCAGCAATTCGGAGTACTCTAGGTATCTGAAAGTGGGAGAAAGAGAGAGTCCGTCTCCATAGTCATTCTGGGTTTGCCACTGGTTTATGCTATGTAATTACTATGTAAAAAACTCTTTATATGACTTTTTGAAGCAGTTTCCCCATTTGCAGAATGTGTTGGGAAACACCAACACAAAAAGCAATGTGAATGCTGGTCGTTACTGTTGTTGCTATTTTTGCTGAGGTTGGACTTTTTATTCATTTGTGTTTCTCAAGCGCTCAGTGCTTCTCTTTGAGAATTTCAAACAGAAGGGTCAACAAGTCATAATCTCCAAGTAAAACAAATACATGATTTTATGGTGTTACTTGATGGATATGTCATGTTTTGTGCCTGTTGCGCATCTGTGACAGCATTTGCCAGGATCGGCGACAGCACATTCAGATGGTGTGAGATGTAAGCCAATAATGCAACACGCCCCTTGTTTCTCTTGTAGCTTTCTCAAACATTAGCTTTGGGAGAAAGGGCAAAACAAATGCATTTTCCATCCCCTAGGAAGAAAGTGAAGGGATGCAGGAAAGAAACAGGCACAAATTAATGGAACAATGAGAAAACACATGGAGTTAGGAGGATAGACTTCACCTGGGGAAAGCTGTAGGAAATGGCTTCTCCTCATCTTCCTCCCAGAGAAAGGCATCTCTTGAGTAAGTAAGCTTTTGCAGCTTATTGTGGGTTTTTTCCTTTTAGGAGCACATTCAGCCTTATCTGTTTCAACCTTAGCTTAAATATGGACAGTAAAGTGTTCTGCTTTCAGGAAGATTGATTCAGCTGAAAGACAGAAAGCCATTATGGAAAAGAAACAAGACATTAAAGAACTAGGACTTTGTGTAAGCCCACCAGAGTGAATATTCGTGCTGATAGGGGTAAGGAGGAATTGCTGTCGTTTACTGTTTCACCAGATCCTTCCATGAGGGTCTTTCAGGCAGTTTACAAACACTTACTCACGATCCCCACACCTCATCACCTGTTTGAGGAGGGAAGTTATGCTAAAAGGTGTCGGAGTTGTTTCGTCGCAGGGTGTGAGCGCAGCGGGTGCCTGGGGCAGGGGCAGATTCCCTGGTCAGGGCAAGGGCTTCTCCCCACAGATGGGCACCTTCGGGGAGCAGAGGGTCTTGCAGCCCATGGATGGAAAGAGAAACGAGGTTGCTGAGACTCTGCAGGGGTGTAGCACTGAGAAAACTAACTATTTTAGTGTATAAACATATATTGAAAAGTCTCTGGCTTTTCTGTTTAAAAAAAAATTTTTTATCATCTTTTGATCTCAGTGTGGGGAGAGGTCGTGTTATATTCATCTGAAAGTTCAGGCTGCCTTTGTTTCCCATTAGTGAAGCATGATATCTATTTTATAACGGAGCAATCTGGGACAAAGATCAGTTGAATTACATTGTGTCACAGGTAGAAAGTAATCTTTCTTCTCTTCCCTTTCACTGTGTGAATACTGTACTTACTTCCTTCTGGACCCCAGTATATATCGTCTAAGTGTCCTACAATGTGTGATTATTGTTGCATTAACTTTAATATTTTTTCCTGAGAAATAGTTGGAAGGCTTAATATCCAAGCCTGTGTCTTTATTCTTGCCACTAAATCTCCAAGCTCTCATCATTGACAAATCATGTGATCAAAAAGGTGGTTTTATTGTTTATTTATTATTCTATTTGACTCTTCAAGGCTGAATATAGTTCTTTGAATGCCTAGTGTCCAACTCCTTTAATTGAGGTTGAATACATTTCTCTAATAAATTTATTAAGCGGCCTGCTTCCTCAACAGTGTGTTGTAACAGCACATAACAGCAGTATGCTGTAGAATCAATATTTTTAAAATTCAGTGCTGTTCTGTCAATTAATACAGAACACAGAAGCAAAACTAACTCTAGCATTCAAATGCAAAGATGTACTCTGCCAGTGTTAGCAACCCAAACATTGCTGCATTCTTCCAGTTTATGAGAACTGAAGAGTAAAGCTAACAAGAAACTATGTTTTCTTTTTTTCCAAAAGAGAAAGGCTGAGGATAAAAGAGCAGTGTAAACACTGAAGAGTGTGTGTGATTATGAAGAGTGTATGTATGTATTTAAAATCTTAAAAAAATGTTTAATTTAATATTAAGTAATTATTAGGAGGTAGAGTCACTGAGTAAATCTCACATAACCAGCATAGCTTAAGCATTCAAATGTATTTCTTTGCCTGACATTCAACCTTGTCACATTGCTCCTACTAGCAAATAATTCTAATGTCAAGGAATTATAATGAGGCAAACTTATGTATGAAAACAGTAAAATACTTTATTCTCTCTGACTAACTTATGATGAAAGTCTAATGTGGATACCAGTGGAAATGTTGACTTTTTGTCTTCTAATAATGGCCCAGTTGTTCATTTCATGGGGAAAAAAATAATAAGAAAGGTATATTCTGTAGCTCTTTGTTTCACTAAAAACAAATGAACAAACCAACCAACCCAGGGAAAAATCTGGGGGACAGTGATGTTCTCCGAGGTGTCGCAAGTTTGTCTGGCTCTCAAAATTACTTTCCCTAGGCAAAGTATAAAAGTTTCAACACAATCTCATCACAGAAAAATAATTTTGAAACAGATTAAAAGTCACTAACAAAGTATTTGCATCCGTGTTCTGACTCTGTTAGGAGAAAGGGTTGTATGGTTAAAAAAGACTTTTTTTCCACTAATAATAGTCCAGAAAAATAGCATATAAGCAAGTATGGTTTTGTGGTTGTCAGTGTCCATGTGAGTTAAGACAGCAATGACAATGACAAAGTTCTGTGGGGAAGAATAGGACTTACTTTCACAGTATTTCTTTTTAAGGAGAAAGCAAAAAAAACTGCATGTGGTTTTATGAAATATCTGAAGGAACCTTATTTTCATTATCGTTATGCATTCTGGGGATTTGGGGGCAGTTGCTGACTTAGAGTATTCTGATATAATTATTTTTTAAATGAATAAAGCCTTTTAATGGAAAAACGTCCCAGTCCATGAAGGAGACTGAGCAATTGTCATAGGCCAGTGGTTACTGAACTGTGAGAAAAGGGGCCTTGACTGCAACTGTAAAATATGAGAAGAAAGCCTTAGCTTAGAGCCAGCTACAGAGAACAGATTATAAAAGGGTTTGAGAACAAGTTGTGGGGTTGGTGTGAGGCAAAGGAAGGAGCTGTCACTGTGCTGCAGTACTGGGATAGATGATCTCATTAACCACCAGTCTGATGTAATCGTGCTGTTCATGCTGGTTTATTGTTTGGTGCTGGCCAATCCACTTGTACTTTAATAGAATCACAGTTTTGAGGTACGTGATATCTAACAACACCAAAGCTGTTCAGTGCCTGTTTAAGATCCTGGTTTGTTTGGTTTTTTTCATTGGTTGTTGCCCAGTCCTGCAATGCTGGGTCACATCATTTTTGCCTTCTGCCTCATTTCTCTCATCAGAGTTGGCATCCCCTGACCAAGGCTCCTAGCTCTGGCAGTGATGTCTAAGTGGATGTGAAGACGGACAGACAGATGAACAGAGAGATAGATGGCGTTCTGATTTTCCTTTTCTTTCCAGTTAGAGCCACGGGTGCTGTTCGTGAGGTCAAATGAAGCTTTGCATGTCCTGAGGCAGAAATGGTGCCAGGTGGGGAACACTGAGAGGGCAGATCCTTTGGCTAAGGGAGGAAGGAGAGGAAGAGCTGGTCCTGGAGTGGAGTGGGGCTCACGTCTTCGGAAGTTGGAAAATTTGGTTCTCTGCAGAGTGAAGGCCTGCAGGAAATCAGATTTGATGGTCAAAAGGAAATTAGTGGAGGAGTAGGAAGAGATCCGAACCTTCCTCCTTTCTCTTATGTGTCCTATGTTCAAAAAACTCAATAGAATTGTGCTACCTGATATGATAGTGATGCTTCATTTAAAAGAAACCACATTCAAATATTACCACCTGTTACTGCTACAGCTGGCTCTGGCTTAAACACTTTTAAGAAGACTAAGTCAAGTCCAAACCAAAGAACTTTAAACACTTAGTAGATGAAGTTGCAGGTTCTAACTTGATGGCTGCTATATGTGACGTCAATCAATTTCATTTGGATTCAGTGCCTCAGGACTGTCTGTGAAGTCTATATAAATAAGTTTTATGCTATGAAGAACATGGTCTTCTTGATATAACTATCATCTGTCTTCCAGCCTTCTCCAACAGCTTTCTTGTCTGTAGAATTTATTAACTGCTTCGCATACTTCTCACAGTATCATAGTAAATTAACAAAAAAGTCCACAGCTTGAGGTCTTAGATTAAAAACAAAAAAACCAAACCAACCAAACAAAAAGTTGTGTGTCTATGTGAGAATGAGATAGAAAAGTGTGGGAAGCAAAACTCTGAAGTATCCTAAAATTCCTAGCATTTCTTTTAGGAATTTCTTGTGTTATTATATCCAGAGACCAGACAAGATGCTCACAAAGCTAGTCAATGCTGTATATCTTCCCCCCCCTCACCCCACACCCCCAAGTAATATTTGTTTTGCAAGATGAATTTCCTTTAAAAAGCAATACTTACTCAGGGTTATGTAGTTAGGTCTTTTGAAACCAGAATCTGGCTGCTCAGGCAACCATGACCACATTTTAAATTGCTTGATTATTTTTCTGTGGGGGATGACTGTTTTATTGCCTGAAATAACACAATTATGTTGCATTCCTCAATGCAATGGCTGTCACAAAGAGTAGATAAAGAAATAGATTGAGCTTGTTTTAAGTACATTTTGGATGATAATTATTTGAGGATACAAACACGAATTGTGAGGCAGTACCCAAGAGACTTGAAATCTCACTTCTGAATAAATAGTCACCACTTAAAATGCATTCAAGCTTCTAATATTATTAACCCTTTCTTTTTGCTGTAGGCCATATAGTCCAGAAGCGATTAAATGGCACCTATTTGCCAATGAATCAATCCAGCTGCAATGTAGAAGAAACACTGTAGCTCACCCATCAGACACCATTTGTAACCAAAAAGAGTTGAATTATGCTGTAACTGAACTGTGCTGCGAAGAGCCACATTCACCTCTGATTGAAATCCAGTAAATTAAATCCGTACATTTATTTGAATACATAGGTGTGTTATACCTTCTCTTTTGTAATGGATGTACAGTGACTTCCAGTAATAAAGCCGGGGTGACTTTGTAGTCCAGATAGCAAGATATAAGAACTGTATTAGTTATGCATGCCTTGTATATTGGAAACAGTTCTCCCTAATCTTCGTAAGAGTGTTCAATTTACTTTCCCGCTGCCCCTGTGCTGCAAGGAGTTTGCAATTGGAGTTTGAAGGGGGGTAGTGCCAGACCAGGTCTGGGATGAGGGCTGTTATGCAATTCCACAGGTGTTGCTGAGTCTACAGGAGGGTTACAAGCGTACCTCCAAAAAATTAAAAGAATTGATCTTAAGGGCACATAATAATTTTTACTAGGGGTGTGTGGAGGTGGATTTTTCAAAGCTAAAAATTAAAATTCCTACCCTTTGCAGAAAACAAGTTACAGCTTGGTCTCAAATACTTCAATTTGTTCATTTTAAAATATTCCCTACTAATAAGGTATTACAGAAGAGAAAGAAAATGGTGCCACACACGATACACCTTTGATCTGCAAGAAAGCTTTTGGTTTCCTTACAGTTATCAACTTCCTACCCCCCCATCCCACTCTCAAATACATATATATATATATATATATATTCTTCTATATTTATTTTTCCCCTGTGCATCTTTAGTTTCCTGAAGCTAATATAGCTTGAAGGGTTTATGATTAGAGTTGCCCAGATTAGAAAGTTCACTGCAGAACACAGTTTCTGATATGTACCTGAGAACAAATAAGGCTACAATCTATTAAATAGGAAAATAACATAACATTGGGAAGTAACAACCAAATGGAACAGGAAACCAAACAAATGGAACAAAGCCCTGCTAGGACTGCTGCATTCGGATGTTTAGTATGGGCAGACTGTTAACTTAGCTTTGAAAAGGAGCTAGGGTGAAAAAGTACTCAAGCAAAAACTGAATCCCTAAATGGTACGCAATTTGCTAACTCCATTAACTGAAGTATGAAATTAGGATATGGGAGAGGATAGGAAGAATCATGGAGAAGGTGATGAGATCCAACAGCATGAAATCATGTCAGTGGTCCTTCTTCTTCCAAGAAGCAAGCAACCGAAACATGGAGAGGCATAAAAGGCACACAAAAGTCAAGGATGTCCAGAGGAGAGGGGTACCTTGTATATAGCTCATTAAAACTGGAAGAGTGGGTCTAAAAGTATTACTTTTTGGTTTAATGTAATGTATTAGATAACTTCTTAGGAAGTTTGGCTTCCTAATGAAGATAAATTGTGGGATTATTTTCATTGCCAATGTAAATTTGCCTCTCAGAATATTGGACTTTATAACTTCTCTCAAAATATAAGATGTTTGTTCTCAGTTGTCAGTTTGTGAGTAAAATTATTAGTATTAGAGATTTTTAATGAAGAGCACTACCATGAAGAGCACTCACACAGATTAAATTTATTGTCACATACGTTTATTTGATTGGAGGTTGCTGATTGAGCCTCTTTGGGAGGAGGCTGAGTGTGAGTATGTAGATGTGTGTGAGAAATTGCATTCATAAATGTCTTCAATGAAACAGAATACAGTCTTATCAGCATCCTTCTCTCATATGCAGCATGTGCACTGGAGAACAGTTTCCATTTAATAAGCTTCTAAAGCTCTTGGGGGAAATCTGTAGGCCTTTATCACTAAGTGAGCTCAAACTTTTAAGTGTAAATGAAAAAAACAGCTTGGGCTTATTTATTTATTTGTTCTTTTTAAAAGCATACTCTTGGGACATAGCAAGTACCTTCAAATATCATTAGAGAAGCAATGAAATAGATATAATATTTATATATCTTAATGGCTTGATGAAAGAGCTGAATCATGCTGAGGGATGTGCTAACACTTTCATATATCATAAAGGAAGACATTAAGCCCCATGCAAAATTCATCCCATGTTGACTCTTAAAGCTTATCAGGAATTTTTAGTGGTATGCTTGTTTTCCTTATTTTTTATTTGTTTGGTTTAATTTCTTTGTTGTCAATGGAATTTATTTTTTCTTACAGTTTTTCAGTGAGGCCAACACCAGAAAAGAGTAAAAAAAGGCATATGAAATTGTCTTCCCAGGGTATTTACTTTTGATGTCAAATTATGCTACTATTTAAAGTCACTTCCACTGAGCTCCAAATAAGTATCCAACTTTGAACAACCCACTAAACTGTTTTCAAGCTTTTCCTATCAGAAGTCATTAAATCAAATCCTACTATTTTCTTCTGCACAATTCTACTAGTAAATGGCTTCAATTTAAAAGAACGTGTTATTCAGACTAACCCTTAATGTGAAATGCAAAACATTGTCTCTCGCACAAATGCATTTTCAGAAAGTGTAACTGAATATGCAGTATTTTTCAGTCTTGAGTCCTAGCTATGACAGGTGCTGTGGGTGGTTTACTGGAACCTGCTGGAAGTTTTTTGTTGACTATAGTAGGGTTTGACCATTTTGCAGGTTTTACAGTTTTTTTACCAAGCAAATAAAATGCTACTCTCTTTTGATTTGGTAAACTTACTCTTGGAGGTGATTTCTGTTCTCTAAGAATTACGTTAGCATTTAAGAGCAGTGACTTGCGTCAGTATTTTGTGTGAAATATTACCTCTTAGCTATCTTACAGTATATAATGGTGAATTCCACCTCCAGGATACACCCATCTAAGTCCATGGACATAGCAATGTTCATGCATCACACATGATGTATGGTTTAAAGATAATGATTTAATTTTCACTCCAGAAATCTATTAAGGGATTGTGCTCAAAGAGATGCAGTCTTTTTTTCAGCTGATGTAAATGAGAAACTGTGTAATATTCAGTGTCTTTCTCATCATATATTTTGGAAGAACCTGGGCTGGGGCTTACGTTCTTTCCCATTACTTCAGGGATTTTCTGGAAATGAGAATCAGTGACGTATTGTTTGAATCAGTTTTTCTTCGATTAAAGGAAAAATTTAAACGGGACCTCAAATTACGATGAAGTGAAATCACCATGTTCACACAGTGCTTCTCAAAACCTCTCGACAGGTTTCGGCCGTTTCTGCACTGGAGTTAGAAACACTTGTGCTGGTGTGAGTCCCAAACACCAGAGCGCTGTGTGGCGTGACTAAATTGTACTTGCCATATTCACGTTGCTCTTCACGTTGCCACTCGGGCAAAACCTTCCCCTGGGGATCGCTGAGGTTTTGTTTGGTCCTTGGTGGTTTGTCTGTACTGAAGCCAGACAGGCAATACCAGATGATGACCTGGTCTGCACACAAAGAAGGAGTGGGCACTTGTGTTTCAGCACCAGAACTTTCTAAATGTTATGCTGTTGCTCTCTATTTGGTATTTTGATGGTGATGCAGATTTCTGTGTGCAGATTCTCCTAACATCTGAGTTGAGTATGTCAACTGACCTCACAGGAGCTACACTACTTGAGAATCTAATCCAAATATCTCGTATGTGGCACTAGATAAAATACCATCCACTCTTTCTCCATTGTACATTTTCATTTTAAATTTTGCTCTGGTCCTCTTTTCTATGAAATAACAAAGCAGATCATGGAGCATCATCAAAAGCTGGATAGGCGTTCATGTCTATTCTGAGTACCTGCAATTATACACCTCCAGGGTAAGAGAACTCTGCATCATGATCCCCTTGGCAACTGCAATCATCCACACAGTGCATAGTTTACATCATTCCCAGACCAGAATTTGCTACTCAGGGTCATATCTGAAGCACAGAGAAACAATTCAAATGACAGTCAAGGATGGGAGATACCAGAAAATACAGAGGTTGTTTTTGGTTTGTTTGCTTGTTTGTTTTCTTAAGTAAATGGAGAATTCTGTTACAGATTTTAATGTAAAGACATTGAAGACTGCAAGATGGTAGGGTCAATAAAACCATACATGCCATGCCATTTTTAAAACACAATATGTTGAATATTAGGTCCATTGGGCCATTATAACTCTTTGTGGCTGTATCATGAAGACCAAAATATGCTGTGACCAAATTTGTTGTGGGAGGTTTCTGTCCTTAAACACATGTACATATTTTCTCTTTTTCTTTTTTCAAAGGTGCTGCTGAATCCTGCTAAAATTGAAAAAGTGAAAAAGTGAAAAATTACATACACATGCATAATTTCTGTATTTTTACAATACTTTGAGGTATTCTTAAATGAAGTAGGATGAACATATATACACAAGCATATGTACTTATCTGTGTTCTGTTACTACATCTGAAGTTTTAAAGCACATTTTACATACCAGCTTTTGAATAGCACATTGTTTGTAATGGCCTCTTGAAATTCTGAGAAGGTACATAATGTTCAGGTAGGAGATAATGCAATTTTTTAGCAGATGGCTACATCTGATATCCCTGTGGAATATATGGAAAAGGCACCATGGCTTTGTTCTGACAAAAAGCCTCGGCTTCCAGGGACAGCAACGCACCCGCACATCTACACGCACCCTCGAGACGTAATTTCGCCATCAGCTAATGAATTCTGATTTCTGTATTTGCTAGTTAACAAATTACAGAAGTTCATGCCCAAACCCCAAATCCAGTTTTGGGCTGGCTTACAAAATCCTTCCCGTTACCTAGCAACGAGCAGGAAAGATGTGGGGGAACAGGAGGGCTCCGAGTCGATACACGGCAGCAGCAGTGTCAGCTCAGCAAAGCAGACTTTATATAGGTCACCATATTTATATAGGTACCTCTGTAAAATTAATATAGTTACTGAAACGCAATAACTGCGGGTGTTTTGTGGTCTGACACTAGCATCTCCTAACGTGAACTCGCCGGAGTGGCAGCTTCTCTTCCCATTATAGTCTCACATAGTTAGAAGAATAAAATATCGGCAGAAGGGGAGGGTGGCAAAGCAGAAGAACGGAACAGAGCATTTGACTGGAGATTAATTGGCCATTATCAAATATGCAAGGATCTATTTTTTTCATGCCTTTTAAAGGTAGTGTCTTGTACAGAGGAAGAAAATTCCTTTTACAGTTTATGTCTGCACTAGAAAAATTAAATATATTTCCCAAGGACTTCACTATGCATCCATCCATTTCTGACTTCTGTGTTTGAAAGGGGAAAAACCACCCAAACTAGTAATTCAGTCGTTGCTTATAAAGTAAATTCTGATGTTAATATGTCCAATAAAATTATTTTCGTATGAGTGTTTGAGCGTACCCATTAGAAAGCGGGGAGGGAAACAGTTATGGCACTGATCAAAAAAAAAAAAAAAAGAATTATATGAAATTTTCCTGTTCATAAATTCATTTTGAAAATGTAGGATAATAATGTTTCTTTTTAACATCTACTTTTCTGATTTCCCTTGTAAAGGCCTCAGGACAGCATTTCTTCCTTGCTATTGTTGGAGAGATCCCTAGCATAGGAGGACCCTGTTCTCAGTTAAGTAAAAGTTTGAAGGAACTTTGATTTGAGTGCTAGGAAGAATGTAATTATTTTAATAATTTGAAAAGAAAGTCCTAATTTTATGTAAAAATATACACTTGTTAGCTTAAATGAAAAATATAACATACCCAAAGTTCTAATTATGAAAAACTTGTTAATTCACTGACATGCTCAGAGATTTTCTTTGGGAGAATTAGGGTTAATTGCAAAGAAGAAACTGAGCCACTGTAGTCATTAACCATAGTCAGAAAAAAGGTAATTTCTCCATTGAACTTGGAATGCTTTAAAGGGGGGGAGGGATGTTTTTTTTTGTTTGTGGGAGGTTTTTTTCTACAAACAAGGAAGCAAAGGTAGATTTCAGTATGAACTCCTTTGATTACAGGTGTGGCTTTCTAGGGCAATTCTTTAGTCTGTTGTCTATGAAGTTGTATCAGGATGACTTCTATTCGTAAGAGTAGCGGTATTATAAGCATCTTTATCATAGGACAGTTTGACCCAGCCGGTATGGCACTAGTGCGACAGTGTTATCAGTGGAAAATGAGGGTGCATGCAAAACACTTGAAGCAATGGCCGAGTGCAGCGCCTGTCCCAGGTGATGTACCTGCTGCCTGAACATGGTCCTGACTTGCTTTCCTTTACTATAAACACAAGATATAACTTGTTCTTACTGTCGTAGTGCGAGAGTGACCAGCATCTCCACATGCTGGAGGTACTACTGTCTTTGAGTATTTGCTTTCCTCAGGACCTCAGCCCTACCTGTCTTTGTCCTCTTTTCCCATGTGTTAAACAGTATGAGAGAAATTTCCGTTCTCCACTGCATTTAATGGATCCTACTGCTTAAACATTTAGAACTTCTTCAATGTAAAATGTTTGACGGTTATTATAAATTATTTAATGAGATGTCATAAACTAAAGATACAAGTGATCCCCTCTAATCCTCCTCTGTACCATCCTCCTTAGCCTGCTGCTGTAAAACATTAAAAGCCTTCTTTGTTATGTGTTAATTGGTATTAATGGGGTTAATCTTTGCAAAGTAGAGATTATCTTGCTTTAGTCAGACATTCAAGGGAGAACTTAATTAACCAAAGGCAAAAAAATATGGAAATATAGAAAGACTTGCATACTGATGCAACCTGTTTTCCTATTCCATAGTCACACGTGGGGATGTTGGGCTGCATTGTTCATTTTCAGACGTGGGTCACAAAACCAGAGCCATACTGTCCCTGCAACCCAGCAAGGAGGGGTATGTTGAGGGGAACTGCTGTTTGTATTTGTTTCATTTTGCTCTCGTCATCATTTCTTAAAATCTACGCGGTGAGATTTTTGTCTCACAAAAGATGAAAAGAGAGACAAGAAGGTGCATTATTTACGTGAATTATTCAGCTAGTCTGCTAGATAAATACAATCACAATAGAAGGCCCATAAAAGTTTATCCTATCAAAAGTGAAAATATGATTTTATTGAATGCAAGTAATTACAGAATGGGATTTGTTGCCAAATATAGATATATTTGCTGGAGATAGATAGCATGTCCACAAAGGGGGAAGTAGTGATTGTAGAATATTCCCTAGTCAAAAAAACTTTCCACACAGGCTTGTGCCTTTTTTGGCCCTTTTCACGTCCAGTCTTCATAGTCTCAGTGCTCACTATCTGTTGGTTTGGATGTCATCTTCACATTATTAATATCTGCATTCTCTTTTCTAAGATCTGCAGCCTCTGGTGACTGGAATTTAAAAGAGCATGTCGTTAGAAGTTAAGTTTCACAGTGTAGTCAAACTGATTGGATCTTTTTCCTTGATGATTGCATGAAATTTCTAAGTATAGCTTATTTCGAAACCAGTCTAATCTCGGTAGCTGTTTGGGAAGCTAATTGAAGCTATGTGCATGATTTAGAAGGAATAGTGCTGTTTAACTATTCTCTAATGTGTTGGTATTTGCTCATTAAGCTATTCGAGGTCAGCATAAAGTTTCTGCCTCCTTCCCTTGAGCTGGAACTTCAGTATCCGGTGTGAAAGAGATCTTTGGGAACAGCCTCAAACTGGTTTTTGTCAGTTGTCAGTGGCTTCCCATTATTATGGGAAGAGCCTCCAGTTTGGTAGTGATCCTCTACTTTTTCTGGGCTTTCATAAATATGGTTAAGGTCCCTTGTTTCTTGACATCTGGGAGATTTAAAAGCTCCATTTTAGCTTAGAATTTAACCAGGAATGCATTTAAAAAAAATATTTTAATAGCCTTGATGAACAGCTCCCAGTGTCCAATGAGTTCAGAGATCAGGTTCAAAAATCATGTCTCATGATGCATAACAGTACTTCAAATTAAATAGAAAGAAATGACAGTTAAAAAAATCTTCCATCCATTATGTGCAATAATGATCCAGACATTCAAATCTGATTACTACAATAATGGCAAGTTTTATTGCTTTTACTAGTGTCTTCATGTAAAACTGCTGTATTTTCTTCTTCTTTTCCTTTGAAAATTCTGAATATCGAAAGTTAAGTATTCATCTGGATATGACACTTCAATGTGATCTGTTATTTTGTATTTGTTAAGATTTTGAGCAAAAAAGCAGGTGATATATGTGAATGTCTGTGGCTTTCATGCAGAAGGGTGCTGGAGGATTGACTGAATTACAAAACTGCTCCTGGTTGCCCCTGCAGCCATTGCCTTGACCAATATGCAACTCTTATTACAATGTCCTTTTTGTGGACTATTTCCTTTCTTCCAAGAAAAATGCAGACACTTTTGTGTCAGATGCTTGAAAACTATTTGACAACACAACCTATTGATTTAAAAGAAGAAAATGCTAGATGCTTATCTATGATAGACATCAATGCAAGAGCACACAAAGAAATGAAGTTAACTGTTGGGGTTTTTTATACTGAGAAACTAAAAAGCCCAGGGACAGGAAGTACAGAAGGAATATATAATGTGTATGTACATAGCTGATTCCACAGAGTCAGAAAATGGCAAATTCCTCTATAACAAATGTGGGAAACAATGCTCATTTTGAAAATGCAGTGTAAGAAAAAAGGGTTATAATACACAATTCCAAGAACAGGACAATTTCAGTGTGAATAGAACTTTATATCCATCTCTAAATTACAGTATACTGGATGCTACGGGAGATAATTTGAAATGAACCCTTACATTCTTTAGGATGCCGTAAAATACTAGCATTCAGAAAGTTAAATTTGAAGCAAATCGTTTTTGTATAAAGTACAAAGATGCTGAACATTGTTTTTCAGTTTTTCTTAAGTATTAAACAGATTTTTCCCCTGAATTCGATGTTATTGCTCTAATAAATTCACCAAATATTTCTCAGTGTGCATATTCAGAGATCCAATTATCATAGCACTTTTGAATTAATGATAAAAAAGCAGCTGCATTTAGTGCCCACCCCCCAATCAACAAAAAAACCCTCTAAGAGGTATTTTGCCCTTGGAGAATAATTTGCTGCTTATGCTCATTTTGATCAGATGCTGGATACTTTCAAAATACATTTGCCACAATAAACAATTGGTTGTTTGCTTTGAATATATTCACAAAACCAATAGGCAAGTAGGACTTTTTAGACTGTTGTAGAAACAGCTATACCATTTAACCTAGTAGCCTCTCTTGGCAGAGCTAACAGTAGATGCCTGAGAGAAAAATATTGTTGGAAAACAGAAAAATAATGCTAGCATAGAAAAATGCTTCCCCCCAGCTTATATTCTAAGCTACTTGTCATCGGCAGCTTGGGCATCCCAACACCAGAGGTTGCAGCTGCAGTGTGTTAATTATCCTTGACGGGCCTTAATTCCATGAACCTCTCTAACCACTTTCTAAACACATTTGGATTTTGTAACATCCTGTGGCAATGTGTTCCATAATTTAATTATGTATAGCGTGAAAAAGGTACACCTGTTTACTTTATACCTGCTGCCTAATAATTTCATTTAATGCCTCCTAGTTTTTCTCTTATGTGGAAAAAATGAATAAACGTGCCAATTCTCCCTCTTCATGCCATTCATGATGCCACTAGTTTTTCATCTCTCTTCTTCACTGACCCTCCTCCAAACTAAAGAATTGTCTAATTAATCTTTCTCCGTTTTCAGTCAGCACTGTACTTCAGCTCATCATTGCTCCCTTGTCTTTTCTAGGAACTGTTCTAGATCTTCAGTATTCTTAAGATGAGGCAATGATAAAAGAAAATAATATTCTAGTGGATCTGACACGGATTCATACAATGGAACAATGGTGCTTCCTGTTTTCTCCATGTATTTCCTAGTGACTTTGACCATCTGTTTGCCTTTCTGATTGCTGTTGAGCTGATGATTTCAAAGAACTACCAATGCTGACATCAAGGTTTTTCTCCTGAATAGCAGCAGGTCCTTTGGAGTCTGTTACTGTGTGTGTTTAGTTAGAGTAGTTCCTTCCCCATGTGGATTACTTTGCATACTACTGCTAGTTTGTCTGTGCATATTCATAATTCAGGCTGACTACTGATTAATGTTGGTTTCTATGAAGTGGCTGTGTGACCCCAAGGAGATGCACGCATTAAACCCAGCAACTCATTTTGTGTAGGCTGCTGAACAGACATTAGACGAAAATGACTCCTGCTCTCTGTTCACCTGGGCTAATTTCAAACCAAAGTCATAGGAGTGAAGTGCTCTGTATCTTGTTTCAAGTCCCTGGAGTTTACCCAGTCGAATCCATTTGTAATTCAAAATTTATTTATCTTGAAAGATGTGCTTTGCTTCTTTTACAGCTGAAAACAAATAAGAGATTTATACATTTTTTTCCACCTGAGTTCCAAAGGAAGATAAATTTAAAAAAAGTCACCAATCCTGCTGTCAAGAAACAAACCCATTTGTTATTTACAGATACCAAAGCGTCAAATGA
The DNA here is from genome assembly GCF_000737465.1 of Haliaeetus leucocephalus. Classification (NCBI taxonomy): domain Eukaryota; kingdom Metazoa; phylum Chordata; class Aves; order Accipitriformes; family Accipitridae; genus Haliaeetus; species Haliaeetus leucocephalus. The sequence goes on from NW_010972574.1 coordinate 693,498, forward strand.
AACTCTACTCATTTCTCACCCCAACTTCATGTACACATGTAAATTAACATAAGAATAAAACTTAATTTGATGTTCCATTGATGAAACCCTGTTGGCAACTGTCTGAGTGCCCTGGGTGTTATTCAAGCCTCTGAGTGCAGCACAGTGAGTCTTTGAAATGATTTTTAGTCTCCGAATGAGGCAGAGAAGCACTATCTGACCTGAATTTATGATGAGTGTTGCTTATCGATGTTAGCATTAATTTCCTGAGACTAAACAAAGCTGCAAGGAGTAGCACACAATCGTGTTCCCAAAGGTGTGTTGGCATGTTCTGCCACTTTCTATTATGTGCATTTAGGCTGCATTGCTTTAATTATAAAAAGTAAGATCAAAAGGCTTTAACAATATATAAATCCAAAGAATTTATAAATTCAAAGCTCTGTCTCAGAATAACATACTGCCACTGTTTAACATGTAAGTACCTCTTAAAATGCATTATGCATTTGCTCCTTCTTTATATGCTTTTAAAGCGCTCATGTCAGAATTTTGAAGTCCCTCTGCACTAGACGCCGTTCTCCAGAGTACTGAGTTCACCCTGTAACAAAAATAACTCTACTGCCTGCTCCTTGATGTCAAATTGTCTACCTTCCTGGTGTTAATCATCATAGTAACCAAACATATCACAGCATTTAAATAGTGTCTGTGGCAGGGAAGTATTATCTTCTTCCACTTCACAAATGTTAATCTGAAGCAGCATAAAACATGAAGAAACGTAACCGAAAGCTTCTGAAATCACCACCCTGGGACGCCTGTCCTCCAGCCCAGGCTTGAAGCTGGGAATGGACAGAGCATACATCTCAGTAAAGCACAAAAAAAGGATCAACTAACTTGATCTTATTGGCCAGCCATCCTTCAGTCAGCTGAGCTGAAACTAAGCAAGTGGTAAATATTCTCACTGAAGCTGATGCAAGTTCCACTGGTAATTTAAATCAGAACTGGGACTGAGATCAGGACTGGTAACTGATGCTATAGATAAATGGTAAAGATCAGATCAGGCAAGTAGTTCAGTCTTGCAAACACTTATGTAAGTAACTGATTAGTCGTCTTTTTGTTATGAATGGTTTCTGTAAAGCCCAAAGGCTCCTTTAGGGGAATTCAGAGATCCTACTGTATAGGGACTGGACTTGTCGTCTAATCTTCCGCATCTTTGATTGATAAAAATTGTCTTCTCCTTTCTTTCGTCTCACAGCTTTTCTACTTCAATAGGTTACATATTATCTACGCTCAGCATGACCATTTAGATTAATAGGGTTTATTATACCAAATATAGTGTATACTTGTAAATTGCTTAAGGAAATTCATCCTCAAGAAGGGAGGAAATCATTAGGAAACAAGTATCTAGAAATGTGAAAAGGTAAAATGTGTGTTTGAAATAAAGCCACAGTATTTTCTTTTACAGCTTCAGGATTATCTATTCGCTATCAACCACTCCCAAAGTAAATGCGTCACACTGAGATAAATGGAAAGTAGGGTGAGTTAGTTCACTCCAAACCTTTTATATAATGACTGCTTCATAATTGATGGGAAAAAAGTAGAATATAATGGGCACAGTCTAATACTTTTGAGAAGTGGCACCAGAACTTTTTTTTCTTGTTAAAGTTTTCATCAGATTTGTGATGAACGACCCAGAATCTTTTTACACGTGCATGCTGCACTGTGGTGGTGCAGTTAGAGGCAGTGACGCGGTGTAGCCCAGAAGGACCCACATGGCAGTGGCAACCACTGGGGACATGCAATGGAGAGCTACACTCTGAACAAACCCTGCCAGCTCATTCTGCTTTCCGTGCTCCACGTAAGGGTCTGTTAACTTCCTTGAGCTCTAAGGTTTTACCATAATTTCGCTGTCTGTCTGGGAGGGAAAGAAGCCTTGGGCAAAATCCTGGAATTCCGTTTTATAGCTGGCTTCTTTCAGTCAGTCTTGAGAGCTATCACAGGGATACCAACAGTGATAATTTGCAGTATAATTGGAAGTCTGTGAACTCATTCTCTATTAACACAGTGGCTTAAAGTACTTTGGGTTTGCCAACACTATCAAAAATATCCTTGCCTTTAGCTGCTTGAGCCCACTAATAAGCAGTGTCCCTGTACTCAGGCTTCATGTGGCAGGAGACTGCTTAATATTTTGCACTGTGTTTTCTGGCAGTCGTCGGAGGTTGTTCTTAATAAGTGTTAAAACTAGGAGGCTGTAACAATCTGCTATTTCACTACTCAGTTATGTTTTTATTACAGTAGATGCACCAGTCTAATTTTGTAAATCTTTTCTTCCCCCAAACCATGTCCCCAAATGTATGTACTGAGTTTATAGGTAGTAATACACAGATTCTAAACCAGGTCTCAGGTGCTCCTTAAGTTGTTATGGACAGACAATGGCTATCTGGTTTGGGAGGTGAAATGAACTGGCGAGTAAGTCAGTGACTAGACAGCATGTATTCTTAGTTCAGGCTGAAATAAGGTAAAAAAAGATTATGGTGAGTTCCTCTACATTGTGAATACAGGTGTGTGTGTATATATATATGCACATGCACACACACAAATATGTATATATGAATCTATACATAAGACAGTCTCTCCTGAGATAAGAACTATTCTATGAAAAAGTTAGAAAGCTCCCATGTTCCTCTATTATATAACCTTTTAATAAATTAGGTATAGTGCAATTAAACACCACAATCTGTTTGTGTAGCTACATATAAACAAAATGCTGGCATAGTGATAATTAACCTTACTTTCACCCCAGATTTAAATTAAATAAATGCTTTGTAAGGGGAAGCCTGTCTCCTGGCTTGCCTGCTTTATGGCTCACTAGGAAGATCTGTTTTCTTCTGCAAATGTAAGGCAAAAGAATATAGATCCTGAGCTGTTTGAGTCAGTGGTATCTTTAATCAATTCAAAGAAGGTCATACGAGTGTTTCTGCAGTACGTATGGCAGATGCTTTAACTGATAGTTATTGGAGCCAATCACTATTCATCATCAAAGTTTCACTGGGGCTTGTGCTGTGGAGAAGAAACAGCAGGTTTTCCTGTGGAGCTCATTGAAGTCATTCTTGTTTGCCCATTAACCCCTATGACAGCACAATATTAAAGCTGTCCCAAGAGTGGCATGTATTTTTCAGCATGTTGTGCTCTTTTGGAGTATATGCTTGTCTTTCTAAGTATCCTAATATATTGCGTTTTGAAACTACAGGTAGGGTGGGAACAATTCTTATTGGAAACCAAAGGATTTATATCACTAAAAACCAATAGCATGCTTGACATTGTAAAGAAGATAGACACATACAATTCCTGCTCAGGAAGGATTTGGATTTTGTTATCTAAGTCCCAAGCCCGATGCAGGTAAGATTGGGTCAGGTGTTAGGACCAACTCCTTAGCTGTCACAATTTCATTTACCTTAGGAAGGTAGGCAAAATTCCAGCGGAACTTTTGGCCTCAAATGTATTGTGAATAAACTCTGTGTGCTCCTTCTTTGGCTTTTGATATAGATTTTATCATTCTGTCCGGAAGATAACTGGAAATAATGTGTTCTTAGAGGGTAGCATGTCATGGCTGCAAGGTGTCAAGCTCTCCTGTTTTACACTTCGTCTATAGCAACTTACTCATCGCTTTGTTGTGCAACGCACTCTGGACATCGCCTTACATCTAACCCTGGTATTAAGAGTAGATAGTGTCTTTGTTACATGGAGATCTCCAATACAGACTTAGCTTAAGTGTGCGTCTACCCTGTCATTTCAATTTGGATCATGAATGTCATTTTGAAGACAGTCTCTCAGTCAGTCCCAATTTCAAAGTAAATTCAATTAAAAGATGTTCTCCAGGAGGAAACTAGTAACTCCAGCTGCTGATGGATGCTCAATCCCTAGGACAAGGATAGAGTTAGTCCGAAGTAAACGCCGTTTGTAATGTCATTGTGGAGGCTGAGTCTTCAGTACCAACTGTTTTGCTCTACAGAGTCTGCTCCTCTTGCCAGCATAGCCCGAGAGCCCTAACAAGATTACACACAGTGGGACATTAAGGTTTTAAACAGATTTTTGAGTCATAAAAATTCTTCTGACGTGAACAATACTTGAGAGAATGAAAATCAACATGAATTTCCCAGGCTTCTTTTAAAGATAACAGTTCATTATTAGAAGGTGTTGCAGTACTTTGATCCAAAGCAGTGTAGCTACCAGAAGTGCTGAAACCATACTGACAAAAGCAATATAATAAAATGTTTTTTAAAAAAATCATAAAGCAAATCCACTCTAAATTTTGTGTGAGGCTGGACACTGCATGCTGTGCCGAATTTGCTGAGCATGCATTGTTTTTCTCAGACAGCAATAATTAAACAACTTGATTTAGGTACGTTATTGTTCTACTGAAAGAAGCTGCTTAACGGTTTCATATATAATGTAAGTTGTTTAAACACATGCTAATACAGCTTCAGACCTATTACGTTTTAATCATAGTCAGATTAGATTGTTCCACAAAGTGTATTCCAACATGGGGGAACGCAGTCAGAAAAGACTGTTACCTGTCAAGGTGACGTGGCTATTGAAAAATCAGATACGATTTCAGACTGTAGCAGGCAAAGTAGTTTCAGAACCAGCAGAGAAATATTGATATCACTGTTCAAATCACTAATAAGAACGCACCCAGAGCAAGTGTCCATGACTGCTAAATTCAAAGAAGAGCAGGTAAAGGCAAGAACAAATAAAATGATCAACAGGACAGAGAGCCTGTTTTATGGACTCAAAGAGCATGGTGTTGAACCTCATAAAACTAAGGCTGAGAGAGGAGATGATTGCTTGCTATGAATGTCTCAGAAGATAAACATCAGAGATGAAGCAAGCTGTTTGAGCTTAAGGACAATTTCAGCACTAGAAGAAATGGAGATAAACTGGCTAGGAGTGAATTTAGCCCATAAGGAGGTTAGAATGAGGCTTTCCCACGTTTGGAAAAGAGAGGCAGAGAAAACAATATAGGTGATTTATAGATAGAGTTTAAATTATTTATGAATGAGAACCCACAAGGAAGTCACCTGTCAAAGGAGGAGGCCAAGTTAAATAACCCCACACAGACCTTCAATTTTCCATCTTCATACTTTAGAGGATAAGGATAGTCTTGAGCTTCACAGAGCTTCACGGAACTTTCCTTGTGCATATGTTTTCTCCATAAACATTTGTACCAGATTGCTGCTGCAGTAAAGGATTTCACAGAGCAGTAAAGGATTTATTCAGAATTCACAAAGATTCTGAAAGCTGTGTATAAACCAGAAAATAATATGATTGAACTTAAAAGTGTCATGTATTTTGACAATAAATGATAGATGACATTAAACTTTTTAGGGGCTTAAACATTCCCATCTCATTATAAAGAATTTTAATTCAACCATGTACTGCCCATAATACTCATATGGAACTCTCAGCAAAGGTAATTAAATATGTAATAATAAAAAGACGGTGATGAATGTCTTCCTAGCATCTCAGCTCTGCATGTAAATGACATCAAAACATTAAATGGGGAATGATGGCAGCAAATGTAAAGGATTCTGCTCTTAATAACAACTTCGTAAATTTGATGCTGACTTGTCTAAAGTTGATCTTGATGTTGACTTCTCTAAAGTTGATCTTGATTTATACCAGCATAGTCAAGAGAAAAATGTGTTTGTGTCACTTAATTACAATACAACTTAGATCAGTGAAAAATTAATTATGTAAAATTTCATTGAATTAAATGGCATTAAGTAATCAGGATTCTACTAGTATAGATTTACTCAGATGTAGACTGGAGTTCTGCTCAACTGATTTTTTACTACTGATTTCAAAAAGTTCTAGTTTTCATAAAATTTCATTATCATTGTTAGTCAAAACCACTTTTTTTTAATATGCATTTCCTTTTTTTTTTTTTTTTCCTTCTGGAAAATCTGTACCATAAGATCAAACTCCTGAAAAACAAGCTGTGTAATAGGCCTGGTTGGAGAGGTCCTTCCTCACCTTCACCTCACTTTTTGACCATGGATACTTAAAGTACATTCCCTGTTTCTTCCTCTTTTAATTTTTACCATTCTATTAAGATGACTTTTGAAAATGTCATTATTTTGCTTCTAGTGCACCAAAACACACATAGGAATGATAATTTCAGTTAACTAAAAATTGGAATAATATCAGTTAGCCAAAGGATCAGCTATGGTTTGCCCTGAAATGGTAATGGAGTCTTGTACAATGATTGTACAACCCATTAGAAGGTTGTGGTTCTTTAGTAATTTAAAAAAATCAAAAAATTGCCTTTGACATTTAGTGAATACTGAAGTTAGTTCAGTCTTACAAACTGATCTATTTCTTAAAAGAGTTGAGCAATCACCAATAATTTCATGTTGATTGTCAAGGACTTTATGCCTGCAAAATAAAGAATAGACTGTGAACCTGTGTTCTTGCATTCAGTGATAAACTACAAAAACAAATCCAGCTTTATAGTCATTGATTTTATACTAGTTATGCCCTTCTGAAGGAATTTTTTTTTCCACACACATAAAGTGGCGGTGAAATAAAAAAGAATTATTCTTTTCACAGAATTATAGGCACTATTCATTGCAAGTATTATTTTTTGCCTTGAGGGAAAGGTATCTGGTTTGAAGGTACCATGGACAAGGAGATTTCTTTCTGTATTTCAGGTATAACTACTAGAGCATACTCGTAATTTCCATTTGTATTAATCCTTGTAGTTCCAAGCACTTTCTAAGGCCAAGCACTGAACTCACTGAATTTCTGTGACAAGCAAGGTGAACAATTTCCACAGCTGAATGAGAGGAAATAAAATTCCTGAAGCACATGAAAATGATAGCAATGATGCAGCAGCATTACATTTTAGGCTATCTGCTGTTTCGGCCTAAGGAAGTACCTACTGATTGTCTTTTACTAATCTTTGTTTGCTTTGCTTACAATTAGTGCCTTAGAAGTAAGAAAATCAAAATGCATTTTATTCTGCTGCCACTCTGGGGACTAAAAGATTTTTTCTTGATTATTTTCTAGAGCAATGACCTTACAATGAGTGAGGTAATGCACAGTAGATGGCTTCCAGCATGATTTTCTATTCATCACTCTCCATTCATATGGTATTGCAGGTAGCGTGATTCTAACTCATATCATGTATAACCTATACTTAAAATGTATTTATTTTGAGTGACTTTTGGACATGGCTTTTTATTCATTATTTCTGTCTCCTTTGGTGTCCTCTACACAGTGCAATTCTATGTGTCATTTTTGAAGGAACCTTCTGCGGGTCTTCTTGCCCAGTAGAAGCTATCTGATGTTTACAACTTAACTTATAAAGGGAGAAAACTGCAATTTGTTCCTTTAGCCTCCTAAAACTATCTAAATAGTGTTTTCCCCTGTCTCAGCATATAGGTGCATACGTGCATGTGTGTGCATGTTTCTAACTCATTGCAAACGTGCTTAATGTTCGGAGACATCAGTTGATGGCTAATATTTTTCATAGAGGGAAATCTGAAGTGAAAGCTGCTGCTTACCACTGTTAGATATCAGTGTGAGTGTAAATTCTAATGGCTCTATCACATGCAAGTATGCGAGTTAAATTGATCTGTAAGCTGATATATGACAAGTTAGACCACTGCTTTTTGTCTGACAGTAGAAGAGGAAAATGTATCTCTAGTAGAAAAAGAAAAAAAGTTACTTTCATCTTTCGAGAAATAAAGCAATAAAGAATATCAAACCATTAGTGAATTATTTGATACCTTTAATACCTTAATACCAGTCAAGAGTTTAACACTATTTTGTTTTAGAACTATTAATTTTAATTGATTTAAAAAAAAAAATGTGGGAGAGTAAAATTAATGGATTCAAGAGGCCTAATATAATTTGGTTTTAATATTAAAATAATTATGACAACAGGCTAGAAATTTGGAGGAAAAATGTGGTTTTGAGGCTACTCTTTCTAAAATAGTAGATCATATATTTTATCAAGAAACATCATCCTTCATTCACAGACAGGAGCTCAGCTGGGCAGCCAGGAGTGGCTCAGTCTGTCCGCTGCCTGCTTCTTGCAGTTTCATAGAATCATAGAATCGTTTAGGTTGGAAAAGACCTTCAAGATCATCGAGTCCAACCATCATCCATGCCCACTAAACCATGTTATGGAGTACCCCGTCTACTCGCTTTTTGAATACCTCCAGGATGGTGACTCAACCACTTCCCTGGGCAGCCTGTTCCAATGTCTGACAACCCTCTCAGTAAAGAAATTTTTCCTAATATCCAACCTAAATCTCCCTTGCTGCAACTTGAGGCCATTTCCTCTCGTCCTATCTCCAGCCACCTGACAGAAGAGACCAGCACCCACCTCACTACCTCGTTTCTTCCAGTTCCTCACAGCAACATCAGCAATGCTAGAACTAAGGAAGAAACATCTACGCATTAAAAAAAATAAAAATCATAGGGCATGAAAAGGCTAAGTGATCCCCTTGTTTTCTTTATCAACTTCTCTCTGAGGATTTCAAGATGTTTAAAAAAAACCACCAAAATAAATTTATTTTAGCAGCACCCTTCTGTTCTCATGTTCTGCTTAAAAGAAAGTCACAGAAAGTACTAGGCATCTAAGAAAAATATCTAAAGTTTCACTTTCAGTTTTGCACATGTTCTTCTGTATCTATAAATCATATTTTTTGCATTTTACATAAGTTGAGTTATGAATTTATTTTATTATTATCTGATGTTAAACAACTTTTTTTTAACATAATGAATTTAAATTAGAAATCTTTGTGTGTTACAATGGAGTACTGATGTGAACGTCACTATTTAGGGCAGATAGTTTTCTAAAGTGAATAGTATTTTTCAGTTTCCACTTTCAGAAGTTATAGGAAAGATAAACAGACCTTTCAGACCTCTGAAATTCAGGTGCTTTCCAAATGATTAGGTATCCAGAAATCAAATTATCAATAATCATTGCTTATTATAGACAGTGAAGCCAAAAGTTTAATAACTTCTCATCAGAGCCAGTGTAAGTGCTTATTTGTAAGCAAGTCTGTAACAAGATACATCTTTAGTCACAACTTTAAAAAGAATCCAAGTAGATTGCATTGAATTAGAAAGAAACTAATTAAGAAGAGTCAAGCCTGAATCCATCTCTCTTGCTTCAGTAATCTGGTATCACTACTTTTTTATATCTTTTTCCCTTCCAAAAGCTATTTTAAGTGCCTATTATTTTAAATATACCTAATTTCAATTTCTGTGTTTGCAGCAAGCATATGTGTCTCTCAAAGTGTAGGAAAAATAGAACCACAGAAGATAAAAAAATACATTTTCTGGAATAGTTCTAGTCATTCTATTCCTATTTTGCTTGTATGTAGTCTCAAATTCTCTTCCACCACTATTTAAAGTGAATGTAAAAATCTTTTTCATTTCAGATAAAAAGAAACAAAGATCTTTTTTTTTTACCCTGTGCTGAACTAGACCCAAGGTCTGTTTATGTGCATCTGTGTGTGTGTGTGTAAAGTCAAAAAAATCCAATAATATCCAATATCAGATTTTTCAGATAAAGCTGTAAGACATCCACATCCATTCTTGTCTTTGGTTGGAGTAGTTGCTAAATCAGATATTATACTGAAGTTTAATATTCCTTCCAAATTTTTAAGAGTTGATTCTTATAATTCAGGATAACTTTAACTTTCTTAAAAACCTTCAACCTGTCTTATATTCTTGACCTCAGAGCTTCCTGCCAGCAATGAGTACCACAGCTTAATCTTGTAGTATTGACATGAGAAAAAAAACTTTTTTCTAATTTTGAAGTGTTCATATTTTATGCAGTCTTATTTGAAGCTTCAAGACATTTCTACAACTTTAATTTCCCATTTTCTGCAGAGATAAGGATATGTGACCATTTGCCAGACTTTACTATAGTCAAGGTTAATGGTGGAAAGAACTACTTTCCCATTTGCTCGGGTAAATATGCATAAGTGATCAAAAATTATTTTCTTTAATCCTATAGTGAAGTAAAAAACAAATTAAGTATGATCTTAGAACACTTAAGTATTTTTCCATTGTGCTAACTTTCCCAATGCACACTGATTTCAACAGGTGCCAAAGGGATCCTTCAAATTACTGAATTTAGTAGAAATACATTGCAGGACTGAGATGCTTGTTTGTTCCTCTATCTAGAAGTATTATTATCAGTGTGTATGATTTCTAAACATTTTTAACACCTCCTAATTCTCAAATGGCTTTTAAAAAAATCTATCATTATTAGTGTGAAGAAAATGTATTTATGGTATTAACAATTACAGTATGAGATAAAAATGTAAACCATAGCAGAAACAAACAAGCAGAATCACCTCATTTTTTATGTATTTTTCAATCTGTGATCACTTTTGTGACGTGAGTCTGTGAATTTGGCTTAACAGAGAATAATGATACTATAAACTGCCTCAAAGTAATTTCAGCTATTTAATGGATGAAAAAAATGAAAATTTGCGAATTTTAATTTTATCTAAGTAATATTTTATTTTCTGTTGTAGTGAAAATGGTAATGTTGCAACGTTAATACTATTTGTTATGGGAGAAAGATATCTTTACTGCTGCATAGAGATAAAATCTGCAGATTACTTTCTGAAAGGGACAAACTGTAGAGTGCTAGACACTCAGCTGAAGGTAGGCAACCTTCAATAGAGGCATAAGGCAATATGAAAAAATCTGTTAGCTGTTAACAATAGGGAAGTGATACTAGTGTTTGTACGCTTCCAAGACCCACAGTATAGACATGGCACTTGTAAATCTCTGTTTCGGTATTGCTATTTTCCCTGGCCTATTAGTTAGCACATTGGTCCCAACAGCAGGCAAATTCCAGCCCTTTCTCAAACAGCTATCAAACTATTATGCAGTCTTATTTGAAGACTTAAAGACATTTCTACAACTTTAATTTCCCATTTTCTGCTGAGATAAGGATATGTGACCATTTGCCAGACTTTACTATAGTCAAGGTTAATGGTGGAAAGAACTACTTTCCCATTTGCTCGGGTAAGTATGCATATGCAATCAATAAATGTTGATCAAAGGAAGAAGTTCTGAGCTTCCCACCCCCATGAGAGTTCCCCGTTCCTCAGGTGTAGGCCCACACATTCATCAGCTCTCATTTGCTGAGTCTTAGTTGGACAGTGAAATTTTAATTATCCCAGTCATCCTTGGAACAGCTTCAGTAGGAGGTACCAAAAGAGCTTGATAACCACGTATTGTTTGGGGGAGTGCTAGCTGGGCAAAAAAGTGCATGAGAAAACATTCTCAGAAAACATTTTGCCACATGATCATGTTCCAGCATCCTGGCTTTGTTGACGGGTATAGGTCTCAGTGTCTGGGGACCTCAGTGATATGAAGTTAAAGGTTGAAGGGTTGTGGGTGCTTCTAGACAACAGCTGAACACAGGCCTTTAAGATTAATGTTGTGGTGGAAAGGCATCTGTTTATATACAGAACTGTATATAAAACTATGAACTGCTTTTGTGCTCCTGTAATTGTCTTTGACTTAAACTATATCTCCTGACTACATGACTGAGGTGGAATAAATACTACAACTAATAAAAGAATACTAATGATGAATAATAAAACTACTGAATGTCACAACATTATGTAAAGCCTGGCACAAAATTTGCTACAAGCACTGGTGACTTATTAGAACTGCAGTTTAGCAATTGATGATTATGTCATTTATGAACTGGAACAGGCTGAGAACAGTAAATTAGGGAATTCACAGTAGATTGATGAGAGGTCAGATTTTTTACATCTCCCACTAGGGATGCTTTGTTCATCACAGTTTATCAGGTGTTGAAACTTTGGCAGAACTGGCCTTCAAAAGAGCAAACTTGACTACCTGTTGGTTTTGGGCAGTACTGTGGAATGTCTTTGTACTTTGAGATACCGTATATGAAGCCTGGTTCCTATTACAAGCATTAGCTCCAGGTTTGAACACATAGAATGGTGGATGACCACTATTACTACAGATTTTGGGGCTAGACTCACATTTACATGAAACCCAGCTTTGCATTTACATTTTGTGTCATTCATCTTCATCTCTTTCATATCCTCAGGTATGAACCAGGAATACATGTATGCTTCTGAAAAATAGTCTGTGAAAATGGTGGCATTGGTATCATGCAAAGGACTCAAGAGATGTAATACCACCTTTGATGAGTGTACAGCCATGCGATAAATTTAAAACATCAGTGCTTTTTTCCAATTTCCAATTAAAAAAACATTGCCTGAGGTAAATTGAACCTGTAATGGCCATGCAAATGAGGCTATGGAAATCTTCAGGACTTCTTAAACAGGTTCTTCCTTAGTCTCTTCCAGCTGAGTAAGACAAATTCCAAATGTAACTTGCTTTTCGATTTCCCCAAATCTGCTTTCCTTCTACACTTTATAGCATTTTACCTTTTTTTTCTTTTCCTACCTTTGAGTCCTTGAATTGTTCGAGCCGTGCAACAATTCTCTCACAGGCTGGCACCAATATACTATGAATTCTACAACTGCTGTTTATTTCAACAAAGCCTGCTACTCATTTCTGATTTCTGGTTGTAAGTCACTCAATTTTTCCACTTTGTATTCCAAGAGCAATTTTGGTGATAAAAATCTAAAGAATGAGGAAAGTGGAATTTAAGTACCTTTGGTAAGGTACTCAGTAAAAACCAAAATATATCAGATGAATACAAGTAGAAAGGGTAGATATGTTTCACATGCAACCCAGGGGTAGCAGACTTACTACAATAAGAAAATTACTTTGATAATTATTTGAAATCTTTCTCTTGAGCACAATAGTATATCATGCTATAAAACTACATAGCCAGAAAAAAAAAAAAAACAAAAACCAACCAACCAACCTCCATTTCGGGAAAATATTCTCCGGAAGCAATGGAACAATTGTGGGGCAATATATGATTTTTCACTTGAGTCTACAGTCTACAGAGAAGATGACAGACTGATATTTTCATATTAACTGTTGTAAGAATTTGGCACTTGAAAACCTTTTAGATAAGAAATATTCACAGAGGGCCCTATGCCTGGACATCCAGCTAAATATTAAGTTGTCCCAACTTCCACTCACCTCCCTGACTTCTGCATTCTATGTGTTTTTCCATCAAAGATGGTGTTACATCTCCCGCGTCGTCCTCTTCTGTTTTCTGAAAGTCTGGTCATATGCTGGGGGAGGCTTTCACCTGCTTATCAGACAAAGGAGAGCAAAGGGATGGTGTCAGAGCCCTTGGTAATTAAGTGCTCACTCCCTTGAAAAGGGTGAGGAGTAGAAGTAGGGCTGACAGGAGTGAAACTATGCTGCCAGGGGGGCCAACATAACCAAAAGACAGAAAGCTGATGATACATGAGTACCATGCATAGTAAAATTCTTTCCTTTCTCATATAAGCAATGATATTGTACAACATTTTATTGCCTTGACTGTTCAGATCTCTGAGTAGTTCAGGGAATTAGGAAGATTGCAGTTTACAAATTTTCTTTTCCCTTCGTATACGCTGAACAAAGGTCTTAGTAAGCTGTAAGTATTTAAGCAATAGAAAGCCTAAAAATGATTCTTTAAATGACGGTAAAGACAACAGAGTATACTTACATAAAAACAGATCGTTATTAATTCTGTAGGTACCATTTAAACCTCTACATTGGTCCTCCACAGTAATGTGGTACTGCAGCAACTTCACATTTTGAGTATGCCAATATATCACAGTTATTAGGTACCTGGAATGGAAAATGTAGGTGTTTTTTGGTGTTCACTCTTGTACCTGACTTCACTCTGTGTTCATATGACAGCATATATGAAGTGACCTACTTAGCTTCAATCCTATAGTAAGCTTTTCTTTTTCAGATCCATTAAACCCAATTTTTGTTTATCTTATTATAAGTTTTGGTACTTAGAAAGTATCTAGCATACTGGTAGCCACTAAGACGTTTGCATGGTTAGTACATTATACTTCCTTCTCTTTGACCTGCAGGGTTAGATTTCTATTAGGATCTTCAAAATTCAGTAGCTTTCAAATTTTTTCTAGATTCAGATTAAACCAATCTTTAGTCTCATCTATTTGTGATGTTTCCAGCTGCAGTTCATGCTAGTTTTGGAGTTCCCATAGCCATGTAAATTTGCTATGTAGACAAAAATTTTAATCCTTTAAATCCAGGTTTACAAGTCATTTATTAAAATAATTCATAATTAATTGAGTTTCTAATTTGCCTTTTGGTGAAGCGCCCCTAAATGCACAGCATTAAAGCTTCTATTGAAGTGTGGCCTGATTAACTGATTAATAGATTTTGCTTTTTACAGGAGCCTCTTACATATGTGAGCATAATTATATTCTATCACTTTCAGGGAAAAATGGAGTAATTCAGGCAGAGAAATGCTTTAGTCTTGTTATTTAATTAATTTAATGTTGTGTGAAAAGGCCAGATTGACAATTCTGCAGAATCAAGTTCTCTTTATTCATAGCACTGTTCAGCATTGAACTGACTCCCCCCCGCCCCGATTCCCATAACTTCTTTCTGCTTACCAGTGTTCTCCAACCTCAAGCAGAATTAGTTTAGAAGGATGAATTTACTGTAGAATGCTGAATTGTATTGAATTTAATTATTCAAATTCATGCAACTAACATTCTTGGTGTTTTCTAACTCTTTTCCTTCCTTCCAAAATCCTTTGATTTCTACAATCTTGGGTATCTCTTTCTGAATCATAATTTATTTCCCTATCCCACCTACTCTTTCTCTAGAACAAGTCTTTCCTATGGTATTTGGGTAGGATTTCCCTTTCCACAGTATCTCTGAAGGCTTCAAGTCTCAACTCCTTTATAAGAATAATGGTGGTCTTGTCGTGCAGGAAGATACCATTCAACCCTTGCAGTGTATATAAGATACAAAAGACCATGATGGCTTTACCTTCCATGTAGGAAAGGAGGCTAAAAAATCTTTCCTAACATGCATTTGCTAAAAAGGTGGGCATATTTTTACAAAATATGTGAAAATGCATTCACTTGCATATTGGGTATAGGGTTCCCTGGAATATTCCAAAATCTATACACAAATAATCGGAGGACTGATATGGTTATTTTGTACATCACTAGTGATAACTCTTTGTAGGGGTGAAAGATTTGTGTGTCAATATTCCTACAATACCTTTTACCTGTAAATAGATTTCTATTTGTAGAGCACCTGCAAGAAAAAGATTAAGATTAATTTCATCTATTTCAGATGAACAAGAAAAAAATATTTCAAGCCGGGCTGAAAATTAGTTGCTTTACAGAAAGAAGCATGTAAGTTCCTATACAGCAGCATTTGAAATGAAGAAGAGATGAGCAAAATAGGTCACTTATTACCATAAGTAATGAAGGCTGACTGGGATTGATAGGAAAAGCCACTACAGCAACAAACTGATGTATAGCAAGCAACTAGGGCCACAAAGCCTGTAAGAAAAAGACAGTGATGCTCTTTCTAATGAAAATGGCTTATGTGCCCTTGTATCTTACTTCCTGACGTGAGCTGCAGTGTTGTGCACGTTGCTTTATCTCTGGCTTCTGAAAGTATTTAAGGCTAAGCATTTCTACATCTTGTGGCAAACCTTAGCTTTTACCGTATTCAACTCCTCTTCTAATACAGGAGTTTGTTGTTGGCTTGAACCACTTCCTGAAATGTTATTTCTGTGCCCTTGAGACATGTTTTTGATGCACATTGGTCCTTCACCTTCTTTCTTTCTTTGCTAGGACTTTCTTCAACAGAAATGCATATATATAAAGTTGGTATTGGTATTAAGGTTTCAGAGTTTCCTTACTGCTGGAGATCTACTCAGTATCATCCCATCCCAGTTTACAATGACCTTTCTGCTCTTCAGTGGTTATTTTTACTCTGGTTAGTCTCAGATCCTGAAGGTTGTGTTTGTTTATGCTGGCTGCAGTTTGAAGGGGCTACAGATAGAGTCAACTGTAAGTATAGTAGCATTTCCCTGCTCTGTGCTCCTTGCCTGGGACTACCCTGAAACACTTGAGACAGTTAAGATGTTTTTCACAACAATAAACAGCAACTCAGAGCCCAGCAGGTATTCACATCCTAAAACGTTCACTTTGGAAAATGACCTCTGGGACTTCTTGCTTCTCTACTGATTGAAGTTCTTGCTGACTAACTGCTTCATAAGGAAGCTTGCCAAGTGACTACAATATTGATGCCAACCTGAGTTTAGAAGTACGCACTTAGAAAATAAGTTCAACTACCTATATGTGACAGTGACGATATTTTTTTTCTAGTGGCAAAAATAAATATATTTACTAGCTTTAAAAACTTTCATTGATAAGCTGCATTGCTGCATTGTAGGGCTGCAAATGCCTCTAGCATTTGCAGCCAGCATGAATAAATCTCTACGATATGGTGCAAAATAACTCTTACCAACAAAACAAGCCTGTGCCCTCTGTTTCCTTGAGTGAAAGATTTGGAGCTAATTGAACAAGCAGCAAAGTTTTAACCCTAAATAGTGTTTACTTCTAGAATGGCATATTTCAACGTTGACATTTCAGTCCTGCCTTCGTAACCGAAGATTGTGAGAGCGGATCCTTCAGCTGTTACTGTGATTCACTGCAGTCCTAACCCTTCATGTATTTGCAATGTCAGGACTCAAACTCCTTCACCTCTCCTGTATATCACAAGCAGTAGTAATTCTTATCTGTAGTGCTCTACTATTTCAAAATAGCATTTTGATCTTGGCTTGGAGCAGTTTCTAAACTAACTTCCCTATACTCTTGAGGCAGCTTTTTCAGAACACCTCAGTCCTGATCTTCCATATTCCCTGGATCTGGGGCTCTCTTGCACAGAAATACACAGGCATAGGAAAATTTCTATGCTGCTTTTGAAATGTGCAAAAGGGTGAAATAAAATATGACCATTCTAAGGAATTTTAACAAACTTTAGTCCTGAGCTGAGATTTAAAAGGGCACTGCCTTTACATTCTTTTTTGTGTTGTTGATTAGTGCTACACCAAATCAACTCTCTGTCTTTGTAATATCTATCTTAATGTTGTACAGTTCTGGATGGAGAGTTAACATTTTTTTTTTTTAGTTGGGGTAGTCAAACTGGTATGTCAGCCTCATTGTTTTAAGCGGTTTTGAAATAAAATGGGAGATGGTAAGTATGTTGTAAAAAGAAAAGCCCAAGTACTTTGAATCTAAAATGTTCTCTCACACTCTCCTTTTTTTCCCCCAAGAGATTAAATTGGTTCAGTACAGCTCTGGTTATAATGATCTGATTCCTGGTGCTACTGTGATTAAACTGGGTGCATTAAAGTAAGCAATGATAAATTAAAAGCACAGTAGAAATCTTGGTGGGCGTGAACAGATGAGTAATCTTAATTGGAAATAAAATATGCCCATTATTCTGTGCTATAAGTGGACTTTTATATTATGAATTGAAGAGAGAAAAACTTGATGTGTTCTGCAGTGCCACATTAGAGAGAAGTTCAGTACAACTGTACAGAGTAAAGCCTTTTCTTAGATTAAGGACAAACACAAGCTTTCACGATGCCTCAGTAGCATTTCTTTGCATGTGCAAAACCAGATGCAAGCAGCGACCTTTCTGTTGAACATTCAGATTCTCATAATTCTTTTAGAAAATGCCCTGTAAGTACTTTTCTTTAAAGTATATTCCCATTTATTTTACTTCCCAGTACTTCCCAGGCTAAATAACATAATCGTTACTGTTTTGAAATCCATACAAAATGGCAGCAATCTGAAGCTGCAAAGTAATTACTTAAAGCCCAAAGAATCTAAGAAAAATCTGTGTCTTTGAGTTTAATGGTTCCACGTGATCAACATGTATGATGGGATTCTCCATACAAAGTATATGGATACAATTGGCTTTTGTGAGAACTTGTTTTTTATTCAGAAGGAGCACTTGCTATTATCTTGTTTTATTAGTAGAGTCTCTCATGAAATTTCCATTGCTTCTCAGCAGGAACAGAAGAATGGACTGTGTGGGTTGGGTTGCCTATTGATAACACAAAACCACATTTGAACCTATTGAGTCAAAACTTTCTGATCCCGATCACATTTCAAGAGCCTGTTGCACAGGATGCCAGTTGTGAACAAACTCTTAGACAAATGTTTTGAGGCCGTCCCTTTTGTGATTGCTGTGTGTGGAGCTACATAGATCCTACACTCAAATAAGAAATTACAAAATCTCTACCTTCCCAGAACCTAAGTATTTCAGAACATTCAGAGTTCTAGGAGGCAGTCTACGGTGTAATTTGCACTTCTACCAGATATAATATTGTTTACCTGAAACTAAGTGATAGTCTTAAGAGTAAAAAAAAACCCCCAAACTTCTGCCATTAAAATTATGAACAAAAATTAGATTAGTCCCAGTGCTCATCTCTGTAACATAAAGCTCCAAATTTATACAAACAAGAGAATTTTGCTTTTGAAAGTAAGATTTGTTCCACAGAGCCAAATGATCAGTGAAAGAAATGATCGTGTAACTTCTACTATAATTAGACTGCAACATAGCAATGAACCAACCTAGATAATTAACTGAAGAAAGAATAACCATGTCAGCTCTGGGTGCTGACAGCTGGTGCTCTGTGTTTGCCAACAAGCCCTGTTGTGTTAAATTTAGTTACACTGAGATAACCTGCATGTATTATATTTGTATTAAAAGATTTTGTTTTGCCTCATAGAAGCACTGCTCTTCATGCAGTTCAGCAGTCTGGGGGCTGAAGGTGACAGGGACAGAGAGCTCACTAAGTTGGAGAATATGATCTAATAACTTTGTTCTACTTTACACCTCTGACCCTCATTTTAAAAATTATTCACATGCGGGTGACTGCCAAATTCTTGCTATGTCTGCTTTATACAGCATTTCCACTGATCCTAAACTGCACAGGATCTGAGGCAGCCACCTTATGAGCTCATATATCACATTTATAAGCATCTCTAGAGACAGCTAATGCAGAGATACAGGTAATGCAGAAAGATATTCCATGGACTGCAAAGTTTGAGGGCCTGTAGTCTTGAATGGAAAGCGGAAAACAAGGTATGTTCTCTTGCTCATGTTTTTCTTATGCCAGCCCAATTTCACTGATACATAATTTATTTGCTTCTTTCCAACATAGCAACAGAATAAATCTGAGTTAATCCTGAGAAAGTGTGTGGAAATTGATAAGTATCCTGCTTTAGAGTCACTAACACTGAAATTAGCTTTTCTAGTTGGTCCAAGGAAGCCCGAGTGTGTTAATCCTCACATTCAATACGTGGCGTGAATCTTATATATCATTTCCATCTTCTTCCTGTACCAGAGGTAACATAGTGAGAGCACAAGGCTTGGGGTGGTCTTATGCTAAGTTTGTTTTTCAGTTAAGTAAATTATGTCACTGTGTGCCTTGTATAAATCTAAAATGAATAAATATCTGTTACTCTCCAAGATTACACTAGTATTAATTACAACCTCAAAGTACGTTGTTCTTTTTCCCCTGTTACATCCATAGATTTTTATGCCTTTTTTACAAAAGAATAATACTGACTGCAAAATGAGTGAATTTGAATGAATGAATTCCTACACAATCAAATTCAAAGCTAACCCAGTATTTAGTAAAGATTCAATGCCTTTGCAATACTTTGGACTAGACTGTCAATAAAGCAGCACTCAGGCCTTCTCTCTCCTAGGGATTTTTTGGTGTCCAAGGGTAGAAATATGCCTCCACCCTCAATACAGTACATGGAAAGACTGAAGTGCCTCTGTATATACTGATGCTAAAACTCTGAGCAAGATGCCTCGTAACCCTTTGAACCTATTCAAAGGTGGATGTGTCTAAGATCCTACCTCCCCTTTTCCTTGCGCCCCAGAACTAAGGAATTTGCAATTGGAGGGAAATACTACTTTACTTCTGGTGTACAGTCAGGAACCATTTATCCCCAGAAACAAGTTAATCTCTCCAGTCATGGGTTGTGGTGATGTTGTCCTACCTTTCTTATTGTAATAGTCATTGCAACAATTGTCAAAAAAAAGGAGGTCAAAATTCAGTTACTCTCTAGCAGAAAATCTTAATCACTAGGCTCTAGATTCAAAGACTCTTCTTGAACTTAGTCCAGAAAGTGTTTGCTGGCCCTGAGTCGAGTGGCATGGCTCATCTTGTACACCTTCTTAAACTTTCTTGTTGTTCCCAAAACGATGTTTCTGCATGCAAAGTGCTAACTGGGAACAGGCCTTAACACATTCTCTGAGGGGGGTTTGACCTGTGCCAGCGAGGTCAAACATTTTTCGGGCAAGATCAGGGAAGAGCATTTGCTAACAGTTAAGTAGATGTGACCTTTCTAGACTTAGGTGTGAGCTCCTTAGCTTGGAGCTTTTCTCTGCATGCTCAGAAGTGGAACTTGAAGGACCACAGGCCTTTGAAACTGAGCGCAGGCAGAGGTTGCTGATCTACCCTAGGTTAAGAATTTTCACTGATATGGGCCTAGCAGTTTAAGAAGTGCCCAGCCAATATGCCATTTCCCCATAAGTTTACAAGTTATAAAGATAATAGCAGAGTCCTTTAATCTTTTGTAATATTTACCAGTAGATGTGTGCATGCCATTGGTGCTGTGCTCTTAATAATAAATTGACAAGGATAATATGGTCTGGCAGGGATTTAACACTGAACATTCAACTTCTGATTGATTCCCAGAGATATTTGTAACATAAAGTTGAGGAACCCATCACTGTTTATTAGGATGTTTTACTTTTCTTTCTTTTTTCATTTGTGCTGTCTTTAGTGGGCAGCTTCAGACCAGTAACTTGGTATGAGGCTGTCAGGCTTCCTCATTGGATTTATCGAAGACAACAGCATAAATGAAGAAAGTTCAGACTGACATTCTTTGAGGTTATAGAGCTTAAACAAATTCACATTGGCCCTTGATTGACAATAGCTCTCCATACACACCATGCATTGCCCTCTTTTTTTATGCTCATCTCAGAGCTAATTACCACCCTTTAACCTGCAGTGACTTTGATATCAGATCTCTCTTCTGCAGCTGTTAGCCATGCACATCGAAGTGGATGGTTCACAGGGTTTGGGACTGTGGTGGTATTGGAAGAGGATAAATAGGGTTTTCTTCCTATGTTTTACTGGCTGACACTCCCACCCTGTGAATTCACGTCCTTCTTCCTAAATTGATATACACATGCCCATTTGGAAATAACACCTTCTGTGTTTTTGTCTCTTGGCACTGAAAATAATGAGCTGAAACTTTAGTGAGTCTTGTATTTCACATACACTGCTTTATTTCATTTCATGTTCCCTAGCATGACTTAGAAAAAAATAAATGTAAGAAATAGAAACTATTTAGCATCAGATTTTGCATATGAAAATGATGACCCAACTAATGGCTCACTAATTATAGGCTTCCCAGAAGGCTGACTAATAAATCTTGAAATAGATTTGATTTGATCAGCTATTGGAAATTGCATCCTTTTCAAGAAGCTAAGTTTAGAAGATTGTTCTCATATCAATATAATGTATGTGCCCCACTAAACTTTTTTCCATCTTAGTATTAGCAGTTCCTCAATATTAAATAAGTATTTCTTACACACAAAGAATTTAATTTTTAAAATAAGCCATCTAACTTGATGAGGTTATTCTGTATAGCTCACACTAACAGCTCGTAGCTGCCTGTTATGCAACCAAAGCTGTAAGACACCCTTGGCGTGTTACAGGTTTTTCATAAACACCAGAATAGGATCCATTATCATATCCGTTGAACCGTAGCGTGAGTGGAAAATGTAAGCTGTGCCTCCTAACTTATTGTAACAAGAGAGTCCTCAAAAGGCATCTTTGTGGCTGTCAATGCAGCGTGAATATATCTCTGGGGTAGTTAAATTCTTTTTATAAATCTCCAGCATTTTATGTGACGTCGTTGCAGGAAAGACTGAGTCTGTATTTGGTTGGATGTTTTCTCAGGTTCTGGTAGAAATCAGTGTCAGAGGTAATGAGTAGCTTTGCGCACTAAGGGAGATTAATTCCATGAAGATGTAAAAACAGCTACTGGAAGCATATGGGGTTTTTCAATATGTTCCAAAGGTTGCAGATCAAATGTCTTCTTCAATTTGTAAACAGAAGAATATTTGGGGAAGAAAGGGTCTGTTGTTCTTTTAGTTTATTTCTTTAATAATGATAGTTGTGGTTTTTTTCTTGAGTCTTAAGGCTACAAATGCAATTTGTGGTCCACTAGTCATACTGAATGTTTTATCTTTCCCAGTCATTGGTCATAAAGATTTGGTGGCCAAATTCTGTCTCCATGATGTGTGTGCAAATCTGGTTATTCTCCTGGAAGTGGGGGGAAGTCACAAATTTTGTCCTATAAAGGCTACAGTAATACTAACGAGGAGTATTAAGAATGGGGTGTTTCAAGTGCTGTTACTCATATCGTTCTTCTTGTCTATTGGAAAAAAGGCTGTAGTTTCCAAACAGTGAAACAAATATTTTTCTCAATACTTAAATTCACATGAAAATAGGGGGAAAATAATATTCCCCTAGTAGAATGAATATTTGATGAATCTAAGGTACCAACTCTAAAATCTTCAATAGTCATCTTGGAAAAGTCAGGCAATGTCATGCTGAATGCATAGCTGGAAACCTTCTTCTAAATGTCTTTTTGTTAATAAAGTCAAAATTCACTCTGAAATGTTTCTCTTCTGAGCTCCTGAATGCAGGAAAATGTTCAGTGAGTTTCCACATCTATTAACCTATTGAAACAACCTAGCAATCTATTAAAACAAGGATTGTGAATAGGGCCTTATGTGAAAGTTCATACCAAAGTACAGAGAGCATTGTGGAGCCACTTACCCAGTGTCAGTTAAGATAAAGCAGGCAAACTGGCAAAAAAGGAGAAATTCCATATTTCTGGTGTCCTAAAAGCAAAACTCGTCTTAGTCATTTTGGCTTCATTTAACCTGTAACGCACTGTGATATGTTAAAGTCAGATATGGAGCATGGCCATTCAGCTTGCTTTAGTTCAAATACAGCCTAAGGTAGGTAAAATAAGTTAGCTAAAAAAATCCAGGCATCTCTGCAATATCAGGGTCAGGGCTTTTAAAGGCTTGGGTGTAACAGGATTGTTCAGTACTGAAGAAGTCTGTTTTGCCAGCATCATTTCTTTCTAAGTTACTTTGTTAGAAAATATCAGTATTACTATTGTTCTTAGTATCTAACTGCAGAGTAGGTTATATTGCCTACACAATTCCAGGTGTAGAAATGATAGAGTATATGAAGATGTTAATTATTAAAATGTACAGAGATATTTTAATGATTGCAGAGTACTTTGTGAATAAAGTTTCTCTGTGTCTATGTGGCAGAAGTTTTTTTGGCGTCAGTGAGAAGCTATTACAGGGATTGTACTGAGTCTGCCTTCTCAAAGAAGAGTGTTCTCAGAACACGCGGATGAAGATGCAAGAGTCAATACCCACCTTTTCATGCAATATCCATCCAACTGGTTAGAATAGTCATGTGGGTTATGAATAAATGAATTTCAGATCTGTCTTTCTGTACTGAGAGAAATTTGATTGTAATATCACGCTTCTCGGAAAACTATGCCAACTATTGGGTGATGAGGGGTTCTTTTCAGTGCTTGCCTAAGATGAACCTTTTTGAGTTAATATGCATTCACTGGTGACAAGTTTCCACACATAATTCAGAGTATTTAGTAAGTAGAGCCACCTTGAATGATACATTGATTTGCATATGCTTCAGAAACACAGAAAAAGGATTTATATGTGCTTTGATAATAAAATGCATATGATATACCCATATATGCTACATATATATTGCTATATAAATGCCCTGATTTTCCTCATCCCTGATGACTGTGTTAAATAGCAAACAAAGGAAGGACATTTGTTTCTACCTCTCTAATCAAAGAGTCAGAAGGACTAATTTTGTTTCAGCTCTTGTGAATCCCAAGTAGAGATAACATCTTCTTTCAGTCTCAGTTGAGGATTCTCAGTGCCTTTGACAGGACAGACCTGGCCACCTCCCAAACCTTAATATTTCCTACAAAGCTGCTCAGTTTGCTCTTTTGGAGGAATGAATTTTTTATTTCTTTTATGCCTAATTGTTGTTCCCAATTGTTTTGTTGTAATAAAGGTCCTACTGTTCCTCTGGACATCAGGATGGCTAAATTTTACATTGTGTTTAAGTCCTAATGGTGACTGTATCCTTAGGAGTCCAGTTTTCATACTGAATGTCTGATAGAATGCTTCCACTCAAATCTAAATCTTTAAATAGTTATGTGGATACACATTCTCAAAAAATATTTAATGTGAAAACTGAACTGTTCTCAATACATACTGAACCATGATAAGGGGCCAATGTAATAAGAGAAAAAAAGCTCTGATTGTACATGGATACTAGATTTGATTTTTTTTTTTCCAGGTATTTAGGTAGACAGGCATCAAACTGCTGCTAATCTCCAGCTGATATTAGAAATCATAAAGATACATAAAGAATCTTTTAAATAGTGATAAAACAGTAAAAACATGGTGGATCAGTTATTGTGTTCCAACTTATTTGACTACAATGCAAAGTACACAAATATATCTAAGGACATAACCCTACCTTTGAGGTCTGAAAGCTTGATGATGCTGTACTTTTTTGGACACAAAAGATGTTAAATAGTTTCAGAGACATGAATGGACCTTTAATGAATCTCCGTAATGGAGAAGTGACTCAGAATGAATGGAGATAATTAACAGATTGAAGTTCTGCAAGCAACAAGTCATTGGATTATTGGTGGATAATTTGTTCCCACAGACATTTTACTATCTGGCCATATGCAATATTTCATTCTTATCTTTTTATTCAACAGAAAATTGTCTTCAAACCTTGGATATCCCCAATATGATCTTGGCTATTAAGTTACTGGAAGAGAAAGGTACCATTTAAAAAATATTAGTTTTTAGTGATTGTCCATGTCACTCATTTTAATGGTAAATAGCAGTTGTTTCTGTTTCCATATGATGGCTGTACCATCAGGATCCCATAAGGGCTGACATAAGGATAGTGTCTTTATTTTTCTGACACTAAACATACTTCTAGTAGTGATGCTCTGAAGTAAGGGACTATGGTGAATTCATCAGCAAGGCCAATAAGGAAATTGTATAGAGCTTCATAGGATCAAACAAAACAGGTGGGCAAATGACAGATTAGAAATCTGAAATGATTTATTGAACCTGTATTTGTGCATGTTGCTGGGCTCTTGCATAAAGATAACCCTGTAAGGTAGGATCATGGACAGTCCGATACAAACCTCTCCTGTATTTCCTTCCTTCATACACAGTAGAATTGTTTTCTCCTTCAGTCCTATAAAATGTCCTTTTGTCCCCCTTTCAAAATAGTTGAAATTGCCATTCTTTCCCTTCCCTTGATATCTGGCCCCCATATGGATAGGATTACTGTTCCTTAGTAGATTCACTCTCTACCAGATACGGTGTGTCGTCTTCTGCATTCCATCATTCACACATACCTTTCTTTTCTTGTCTTCTTTCCTATCTGGCTGATTTTTAAATAGGCCAAGAGCTAGTCCTGGTGATTTTTAAGAATACATGTAGTCAACGCCTCTGGCCAAATTAATTTGATGTTTTTTTCCCAAGATTAATGTTAATGTCAATTGTATTTTTTCTCCTTAGGAATTGTTTTCATGACTGTTGCTTGGTAATCCATGGTGCTTGAAAGCAAACCAAAGTACATTGCTTTTCTGTGCACTAACTCAACAATCCAGTCAGGTGGAACAGACAAAAAGGAACACATGGCCTAATAACATTTGCATTGATTGGATGTGAATTTCAGTTATTACAATCCACCTGTCTGGAAGGATTGGGAATTTGGTGCTTATTTGTGTGTGGTTTTGCTTAAGAGAGACAGCAAATGAAGATAGTGTGGTTCTTTATTGACAATAGGTACTTATAGTAAGCTGCTTTGATTTCTTCTCCAGAGGTGCTTAAAAATTCCCCTATCTTGGCAGAATAAGTACAATTCCATTAGGAATGCAACAATAGAAATTTCCTACTAATTTAATGAAGATGGACAATTCTCTATTTTTATATTGTGAAGAACTGTGGGATCCTGTCACCTCTGACAACATGGTACATAACCTGACTGCCATTTACTTATGGGAAGGGCTTGTTCTATTTCACCTTTTATCCTCTCCAAATGACAGACCTGATATGAACAAGTAAACTTTTTTTCACCATTATACAAAATTTCTTTTTAGCCACAGAAATCCAATTAAGCTCACACAATTGTGTCCTCCGCCATAAAAAAAAAGTCATCAGACGTGACACCAGTTAAACACCGGGCATCTTTAAACTAATCAAAATTTGAAAGGATCTTGCTGGATCAAGGCCTGGCCTGTTAAAGTTTGACCATTGGTGCTATGCTTAGCAGTAAGAGCAGCACTGATTTCTGTTTGTGTGTTTTATAATTAATTTCTTATGGGTTACTGCAAATCCATGTTTCCTTTTGCAGGTATCATGAGATGTACATATCTTCTCTGGAAATGATGGCTAGCAGCGTTCTGTGCTCCTGGAAACCATTTTCTATTCTGATCCATGTTACTGCAATGTTGGGTTCTAATGTACATGTTGTCTATATCTTAATACCCATTGATTAAGTACAGCTTTCTTTACAGCTTTGGAGGTTTTTATTTTCCTCCACAGACTGTTTCCGTAATTTTGTAAAGAATGTTTAAGAAGCAGCATTTTTTATTTAGAGCAGACATTGGTTGGGAAATTCTGGTAAAAGAAAAGTAAAAGCTGGTGACTTGGTAATCTAGAACCGACTTTTCCAGCAGGTCATGATGTCAAGTCATCCCTTTTACAGATCACTACTGCTACAGAAGCCAGAATGTTAGAACTATATTATCACCAAAGACATTTGCAGCTGATATTTGAAATGGTGATTTTGCATCAGGAGTATTCTCCATGCCTTGAGCATGAACAAATCCTTGTAATATTACTTAGGTAAAAGAGGTGATAGAATTCAGCAGAGCAAGTAGGCAATCGGTAGAGGTTCCACCATCATCCAGTGGAAAATGACTAGTTACAAATTTAATAGGGCTAGCAAATTTGTATTTGCCTTAATTGTCGTATAAGTACATTGATAATTATTATCCTAGATACAAATGGATAGATAAAAAGAAAAATGGACATACTGTGTTATTATTTGAGGCTTTATGATTAAGTTCATAAGATAGCCTGGCAAGGTACATAAAAAATGATCGTTGTGCCCACTTATTGTCATAGTCAATGGTTTATCAAATGAATATCTGTGCTCAGGATGATTTAATTGGTTCATTGAATTCTCTTCTGCTCTGGTTGAAAACTGTCATTCTGATTTCACAAACTTTCCAGGATAGAGTGCAACTGCTAAGCAAGTGTCTGTTTGGTTGGAACAATTCAGAAAGGTTAAAGTAGGCTGCTAATAGACTGATTTGGCCTGTGAAAATGAATGGATAGGCTACAGTGTGAAAAGATTAAATTTTAGGCTTCAAAACAAATATGGAATCAAGGAGAGGTACTTTTGGACAAAATGAACTGAAGAGAATATGGTTTTAAGAGTCTACTTACAGTCCCTTAGCACAGTTTCTGATGCTTTTTACACTTTTAGTATTGAGTTCTGTAGGCAGCATAGAAAAAAAAAAAAAAAAAAAGACTAATATAACTGGCAGTCTTGAAATAACATATGGCTTCAAAGCAACAGAGAGAAAGGGGGAGTCCTGGGCTCAGAGTACTGGGCATGCCTAGTAAGAAGTTCATTATCACCTGGGAAGGCTTAAAAACATTGTTTAAACCATATCAAAAAAGAGTGGCACGATATTACTGCCCAGGGCCGCCTTTCTACCCAGCTATGTTTGCATATTGAAGTGCTTTATTGAGATAGAAGACACTGAAACAAAATGCAAAAGTGAGAGGTGAAAGATTTAGTTCAAAATTTCTATACAAAGAGTTTGTATGAACTGTAACCATAATTCATCAGTGGAATTCTTGGGGTGACTCTAATCCAAAGCCTGAAAAGTTACTCATTCATGAAAACATATTTAACAAATCTGACAGTAATGAAGCTTGATGGTGTGATTCATATGACTAGAAGACTAGCATCAGTGGTTATGGTCTATGTAAGTGGATGAAAACAAAGTCAGGTGACATTTTCTGAAAAAGGCCTTTTTCTGAGTGAGGCTGAAAGAAGATGATGGGCTTCCTAAGGACATACTTGTTATGTTTAGAAAAAAAAAAACCAACCAACAAAATAAAGCACCTATGTTATCACAGGGGACTTAAATCTGAGAGGCTTGCTAGAAAGTTTAGCAATATCTAAATATTGCTAGAATTTCTAAAAATTATGGGTTACATCTTCATCAGTCAAAAGAGGCTGCCCAAGGCATAGATAGGAAAATTTTATATTAGTTATGATTTCATTATGAAAAAGAACAAAGAGCTAAATAATACAGAGAAAAAGTACGGAAGAGGAAAATGTAAATTACTTCTGGGAATCACATTAAGACCATTTTACTGTATAAAAGGGAAAAGTTGACAACACTCATTTTTTAAACTACGTATTGGTTAAGAGTAGGAATGGAAGAAAATTCGTAACAAACCAAGAGAAAAAAGGAAATTTATAGCATCGAATATAACAGCAAATAACTAGATTATAGAAAATGGATAAAGAAGGGGAAAAAAAACTCAAAGAGAGATCTTTGGGAAACTGGTTAAGAGTAAAGAATTTTCACAGTAGTACTAGTATAGTATAATACTACTATAATATAGCACTGAATGGAAATAGAAAAATGTCAGTAATAACATACAGAAAGCTAAAATATTCAATAACTATACCTATTTTGTATTTGGGAGGAAGGTATGTCAGAACCAAACCTAGCAGAAACTAGATGCCTGCTTCTAGATGTAGTAACTGAAAGGTTAAAGGAGGCTAGAATATAGAATCCATAAGGATTACCAGAAAATAGTTGTGGTTGAAAAATTTGTGATTGCTATACCTACTAACCTGCTACGAAGTGAGAATCTAGATATTCTGTTTTGGAAGATTATGAGTTTGCTTGAAGAAGACAGCAGGATCAATGTTACATTTCCATAAGGTATTATCTTTTGCCTGACAACATTTTAATTTAGAGAGAAGAAAACCACAAAATCAATGTAGCACACATTAAATAGCAAGGTAATAAGTCTGAAAAAAATAGCACAAACTGAGTTGCTGTATTTCTAGAGAGGACACAAAGTAATTACTTCTTGGCCTATGTGCTATATAATACCTATGGCTGGGAAGAGGCACACCAAATCATAGCCGATGAAGTTTGAAAGCGATACAGAAGTTTGTGAAGTAATAATAAGAAAGACAAGTCCCTGATATGAAAACATCTAGTTCCTTGGTTAGCTGGCATAACTAAATTAAATATTTTATTATCACCAAATAGACAGGAATTCATAAAGAACAGGAATGTGAGCAGTGTTTTCCAGGCAGGAGAAACTAAACAGAGACTCCCAAAGTCTTCCTTCAAAACAGTACTCAGAAGGACTAACGCGGTATCAGTATGTCTAGATAAAGTAAGTACAAGAAGTTTATATTTGTGTATGTTGGAATGCCATGACTGCTATTGGAATACTTTATCCAATTCTCATGTTCACAGCTGAGAATAATAATGAAAATTGGAGAAGGTTCAGATAAAACCTACATGTTATTTCACTGCTGGTTAAGAAATATTCTTTTAGGGACTGACGTCTTGAGGCATGCTAAATCTAGTTTAGGATTTGCTATTGACTTCCTTCACACCTGCAGGGCTGTGATCTTATTGGCATCACGGAGACGTGGTGGGATGGCTCCTATCACTGGAGCGTTGGAATGGAAGGATACAGGCTCTTTAGGAAGGACAGGCAGGGAGGATGAGGAGGGGCTGTCACCCTCCATGTCAGTGACCAGCTGGAGGGCATGGAGCTCCGCCTGGGGATGGATGAGGAGCCGACCGAGAGCTTATGGGTCAGGATTAAAGGGAGGGCAGGGACGGGTGACATTATAGTGGGGGTCTGCTACAGGCCACCCAACCAGGAAGACCAAGCAGATGAGGCCCTTTATAGAAAGATAGGAGCAGCCTCATGTTCACAAACCCTGGTCGTCATGGGGGACTTCAACCACCCTGATATCTGTTGGAGGGACGACACGGCAGGGCATAAGCAATCCAGAAGGTTCCTGGAATGCATTGTTGATAGCATCCTTCTTCAAGTGATAGAGGAGCCAACGAGGAGAGGTGCTGTGCTGGACCTAGTACTCACCAACAAGGAGGGACTGGTGGGAATGTGAAGCTCAAGACCCTTTATCAGGGACTGTAGTGGTAGGATGAGGGGTAATGGCTTTAAACTGAAAGAGGGTAGGTTTAGATTAGAGGTAAGGAAGGAAGAAGTTCTTCACTGTGAGGGTGTTGAGACACTGGAACAGGTTGCCCAGAGAGGCTGTGGCTACCCCATCCCTGGCAGTGTTCAAGGCCAGGTTGGATGGGGCTTGG
This sequence comes from Haliaeetus leucocephalus, assembly GCF_000737465.1. Lineage (NCBI taxonomy): Eukaryota > Metazoa > Chordata > Aves > Accipitriformes > Accipitridae > Haliaeetus > Haliaeetus leucocephalus. The sequence goes on from NW_010972574.1 coordinate 724,073, forward strand.
AGCAACCTGGTCTAGTGGAAGGTGTCCCTGCCCATGGCACGGGGGTTGGAACTAGATGATCATTAACCTTTAACCCTTCCAACCCCCAAAATTCTATGATTCTATGATTCTGTGGTTCTTACTTTACTTAGTATGTGTTCTCAGTCATTATATTCCTGCATATGAGACCAGAGATGACTACAAACAGTCATGGGAACACAGATCATAGTTAAAATGTGGTAGTGGGAATAGGTTGGCATTTGTATAAATAATTTTTTGTGATTGCTAATTTTACTCTTTTTTATTGCAGTTTGCTCCCTATCTTTGAGCACGACACTTGTCTAAGTAATACAAGTGGGTTTGAAGGGTATGCATTTTTCCCTGATTATCATGTTATCATTGTCATTTTTTAAATTTCTAGTAAGAAGAAAATAAGAACTTGATAAATCCTCTATTAGATGAGACTCAGGTCTATCTAGCCCAGTGGTCTTCCTCCAACAGTGAAAATAACAGTTTTTACTTAGGGGTAAATAAAAATCAATATAATATATGCACTGGAAAGCCAAAAGTACCATTCAAATGCAAAGAATAATCCCCTATTATTTGAAATTGATACAGAAGTTCCTTCATTCCTTGCCGAGCATGAACGTGTGGAAGAAAGGCCACTTCTTATGGGTGTGGTTTAACCTTTCCTTAGGAGAGGAAGCAGAATTAGGGAGGACAGGTGGAGCCGTCCCTGACATCAGCTGCAGTTTCTGCCCCTGCTTCTTCCTGCCCCAGCAGAGGAGGGAGATGTGCTCCAGAGGATGTCCTGGAGCTGGCAGCTGGACACCACGTCTTGCCTCTACAGCCCTGTCCCATCTCTTCCCCTCGGTTGGAGCAAGTTTGACTGAGTCTTTTGCTGCCTGCCTTCCATCAGTGCTGCGCAGAGTTGTACAAGGAGAGAAAGGGCTGCCAGAAAAAGGTGAGGTGGGCTGCTTGGCCAAGAGGAAAGCATGACCAAGGAGGGGAAGAAAAGAAAGATATGAAAAGAGAGAAAAGCCCTTCCCATATGCTTTTCCCGTGGCCTCTCCCTGTTCCCTCACACTTTGCTCACCCCTCCCAGCTCTCCTCCTACTCTGTCTTCACTACAGAAAGAAATTTCACAACTTCCCCAAGATTATCAGCTTGTTGGAAAATTAAATTTTGTCTTTGGTCTTGTTAGCATTTTTGAACTATCTTTGTTTCATTAGGAATATATGCCTAAACTGACTGATGCTTAAAACAATAAACTGTGTATTAAAATAACAAGATACTTTGACAAATAAAAATAAATCCCCAAAGTGAGCCTGATATAGGTTGTTTTGATGTAAATCCCCAAAGTAAGCCTGTTATAGGTAGTTTTGATGGCTCCACTGCAATGACACGCATAAAAGGGAGAAAAGCTTTTTCCAAACAAAGCATTGTTGACTAAAAGGTAGAAGTGGGGAGCAAAATAAAACACAACACAAATCCACCTGGGACGTCTGCAACAGTGTAATTGAGGAGTTACTTTCTTCTCCAATATTTAAAATAGAAAAAAGCATTTCTTTTTTCAGGTTATATGACATTGTAATCAAATACTTCTTTGTAACAAAGCAAAGAAGCAAAACTACATAACTAAGATCTGAGTTGAACAGGATAATACCGCATCAGGATGCAATCTACTGCTGAATCAAAATCAGGCAGTAATGGCTAGTGGTGGACGAATACAGCAGAGAAGTATTTAGGAACATTCATTCTCACTTAAACAATGAATTCACTTTGCAAAGCTCTCTTTAATTTCCTGGTCATTTCTGTAAGCCAAATTTAACATTCTACAAGTATGCATGTGAGTTTGTATTTACATTTGAATGAGTTGCAGATTTGGTTTTCATAAATCTTGCCAGACCACAGTACAATTTATCATGGTAGAGAAAAACATATCTTGAGACATTACGGCCCTTGTTTATTGGTTCAATACTTCTTTAAAAACCTTTCAGGCCTGTGCTAAAATGCTTATTTATATGGAGTCCCACTTCTGTGATTCCATCATGAACTGCTGTATCTGTGACTAAAACGTAGCATCAGTTTTGGTGTACACATGATGAGCAGTTACAGAAAGTTTTGAGTTCTGGAAAGTGTTAAGAAGCTCTTTTCTCTTTAACTGAAGTAAAAATCAAAGTGATCAGAAAGAATGGTCTAACAATTCATGGCTTTCTAACATACCAAGAAATGGCACCTCTAGAGGGTGAAGTCTAAACGATGTAAGTTTAAACTGGAAGTGAGGTCTATGTTTTCTTACTGTTGCAGTAAAAGGATGTAAACTTGTATTCTTCACTCAAGGCCTGATATTTCATGCCTTGTGCAGGAATTATTGGGTCACCTTCATTGGCTTTGTGGTATGTGATAAGTTGGAAGAGCTAAGCCTTCTGATAGTAGAAGCAGTGAAACTGGGAACAGTTACCCAAACCACCACAACATCAGAAGTCACTTAGACTACTCATATGTGTAAAGCCAAGGCTTCAGCATTCTGCTTTTTTCTTTCTCAGGCTCAAGTATTCTATAATTTCAAGACAGAGCTCTCAGTCTGTGCTCGAGAGCAGCGAGCACACTTTCCTGAGCTGGCAACAGGGCTTGTTCATTTTTGTGTTCGAATGAGAGTACAAGCCACACATAACACAGGAGAAGTGGTGAGCTAGGTGAACATAATGTTATTTTTAGCCGGGGGAATAATGTTCACACAGTAGGACAAAAAAAGTGAAACACACAGAAGTTGCAGGAAATGCTTATCAAATAGGTAGTAAAAAGGAAAATTTCCTTTGTTTGTGCTTCTAGGCTGCTTCATTTCTGATGTTGAAGAGAATCTCTCTTCAAAGACACTTAAGACAGGAATAAACTTTCCAACATCTAAGGAATGGAAAGAACAGTGAATAATGAGGAAATATTTGTGTTGCTCCTCAAATCAAAGGCAAATTTGAAAGCATTAATAAAAAAGGCACCCTGGGTAGCTAAACCTGTATTAGTACCAGAGGGATGACAGGATGATTTAAAACATGGTTCCAATTCATTTGAAAGTGTTGAAAAGGATAATCTTTATAACTGGAGGTGATCCTGACTAAACATTTACACCCTTTTTATTTGCCTTTTTCAGGGTCATAAGAGTGTGATTTTCTTTTTCAAATTGCAATGGGTATATGCAAATACAACACTTATACTAAGGGCAGAACTAAAAGACTTGCCCACAGAGAACGTGTTTTTCATGACAACACATAACATTTTTAATTACAATGAAACAATGAAGTAGTGGGGCCACGGGATCAGTGTAAGATATTGAAATTGATCATTTTTTCAGCTGAACTTTATGATCCAGCAAAGAATTTAAGCATGTATTTTATTTTTGTCATATACATAGTTACATTAATTGCAGTGGAATGTACTTACTGTACCTAAACATTATTGTGCACCTAACGGTGTCACTGGATAAATGCCCATATCTAGGTCACTAGTACTGAACATCTCTTCTTCAGACCTCTTGAAAATGTCATTGATGATCCTCGTATAGGCTCTAACCCTCTAACTGGGTCAATGGGTGAATATTCATGTGTTCACAATGGCTACAAATGGAGGATGGAGGTCACAAAATCCTGATAAACAGACCTAAACCCCACACATATATTGAGCAACATGAAAATTAGCATGAATTTGCCTTCTTTTTGTGATCTTAGAAAACATCTGAAAAATTCTAATCACCAGGCTTGTTTCTCTGAAACAAAGAATAAATTTGGGGAAGAGAATAGGACAGTATTCCTATTTTTATACTGGATTTGTCAATCATGGTGAAGAACTTCAGCCTGTCGGATTCCAATTCACTGATGCTAACTTCACTGCAAAAAAGCCAAAGCAGGTAATGGTACCTGTTCTGCAAAAAATGACGTCGGAATGACTTGTTAATTAAAGCGCTTAGAAGAAAAAGTATTCCTGCACGTTAGTATTTACCTCATGATTCTTCTCCACAGGCCTGATTTTTCTATGCAACATAAAGGTCCAAGTATAAACCTGTCAGTAATTTTCAATCTTAGATCAAATATGACCACAAGGATTTTCATTTCTTCCTAGTCTTCAACTTTATTATTGAGGACTTAATCATGATAACAAGAACAAAACTAGTTAAAGTCTACTTTTGGACCTGCTTTCTGTAGGAAGCAATGATCTACACTAATTCTTTAGCTTCCATGTGTTTCAAAATAGCCTGTTCTCAATTCACATGTAAGTTTATTTCTTTTTCTTTCACATCCCAAGAATATATAATTTTATGCTGTTCTCCAGCTTCTGCTCCATCTTCTGAAAATGCATTTCCATTTTGATCCAAACCACAGTCACTTAGATGTAACAAACCTTCATTTCCAAGCGCAGCAGTACCGCACAATTACTCTTCATATTTCAAAGAGCCAAAAATCTTCCTTTCGTCTTGATTCTGAGGATGAACTCTTATCAGCTTTTAACCTTTTTCTCTGTCTGCTGAGACGATTTCTTATTAATATTTACTTTCCATAGAATATGAAACTTATGTATATTCTTTCTGCATTCATAACTGTAATTCTTTGTCGTTGATAACATCAGGAGTTATATCATTCAACAAAAGAAGATCAGAATAATTACAAAATCTGGAACTTATCTGCTGATTCTTAAAAAAAAGATAAAGTAGAGCTATCAAAGGGAGCTTTTTTAAAAAAAAAAAAAAAAGCAGCACCCCCCAACCTCAGAGTGCTTCCCCCCCAGTCACAAAGTGGCCATCCAGCTACATTTCCCAGATTGTGTACGAATGTGTTTCCAGCCTGTCCCCTCCCTCCTTCGCTCCCTTCATATCATATATCAATGGGTTCCATATTTCAGATCTGAATGTTAATGAATTGCTAAAAATGTAAATATGGGTACATATTTATACTTCAAAATTTAAATGTTAGCAGTTTATGAATTCAAGTCCATTTTTTCTGCCTAATCGTAGGAATCTTTTTCCTAATTATGAATCTTTGTTAATCTTATCTACAAATGTAGAAATAGATGAAACTACCCTCTAGATCAACTCAAATTATTAATTGTGAATAGAGCTGATAAGAAATAAAAAAAGGAATAATGGAAATTATTTCACCTTAGTTGGTTTTCTTGGTGTTTCAGAGGTGGCAACTCGGATTCGGCTTCATTCTTTTCTCATACATGCTTGAAGTGGCCTTATGCTGTAGATTACTCATGCATTGTACACCATGCCAAAATGTAATTTGATTTCAAGTGTGTTTAATTGCCATTTTTGTAAGGGTTTTCAGAGTTTTAATGTCTATCTGCATAAAGCATATATAAACCTGGAGCTAGAATTTTAGTGGGAATTAAACACTTACTTAACTTCTATATGTTCCCTTGAAAATCGATGTCTCACTCTCTTCTCCTCCCTTCTTTCTTCTAACATTTTTATTACCAACTATATAAACTTTTAATCTTTTCTCATAGCCTGAATTTTGGATTTAATGTTTTCTTGTGGGAATGACTGCTACAAGTGGACTAGACATTGTATATGATCTTTTTATGTGTTTTGTATTTATTGCTTACAACACTCAAAGCAATTAAAGATCTTGAAAGCTGCCTGCTTTAACACAGTTTTACATCATATTTATTCTTCAGAAACAGAGAAGCAGTTTAATTCTTTCTATTTGTTGATATTCTACCAGCAATTTGTGTTTCAGAAACTGTGCATCTGTTAAGCAATAACACTAGTCATATACACTGTTGAATTAAATACATCTTCCTATCAGGGCTATTTTATATTTCCTCTTCAGGAATACTATTTTATATTCCTGTCATCAAATTTTTGTTCCTGTAAAATCACTACTCTTGAATGACTTAGCTGTCACAAAAAACCATCAATGACACAAATAATTGAAATTTCGTGCTTCAGTAATAATTCATTTCAATGTTTTTAGACTATTAGCATTTGAAACCTTAAGACGTTTGTCAAGTCATGTTAGATAAGCCTTTGTAGAAAGCATCTCCAGGTTTATCTCGGCCAACAATAATCCCCTTTGGAATATTTTGCAGAGAAGAACATCTTCAAACCTCATCTAGGCCAACAATAATCCTCTTGGGTCTGGAGCCCAGAATGTAGCAGGCTATATCGTTGCTGCTTCAGTCCCCAAAACCTCTCACAGGGAGTCAAATAATCATGAGTTTCTTCACACAGGACAAACAGTAGATTTTGAAGGCACTGGATCGCCAGGACAGTACCCCTTTTGCCTTTTATGATACGTGTCTGCACAAGATGCACAAAAGTTTCTGCTTCTTTCAGGTATTTGCTGATGGCTATATGAAATGGCAAACACAAGTATTTCATTTTATAGACATATGAAAAACTTTGGGAAAGAAAAAGATAACAAAAGAGACAAGGAAAATATCTAAACCCAAAATTAAAATATATGATAGGAGATTAACAGATACAAACCACAATCTTACATACTTCTTGACTTAACTAGACAAAACAGACACTGAGATCAAACTATTTTAATATCAAATCACTGTAGCATTGATCACATATGGCTCATTCCACTTTTACTTTTTTCCAGAAAAAAATGTATCTCTGACTCAAGTTTTAGTGATGTGTTTTGATTCTGTGTCTGAAGCAAGACAAAATGAATTCCTGAATGTTTTCAAGGAAAAAAATCTCACTTCACACAAATTGAAGGGAGAGGATGGGAATCCAGACCTCATTGCAACCAATGAATGTATTGCCTCTTACTACTGTACTTGGGCAGAGTAGAATAAAATCATTTCAGAGAAGTGATTGATGACATTTGTACTTTCTTTTTTTCCTCACATAGAATACGTACATGCTTATTCCAGGTGACCAAATAAAGGGTAAATTATCTTTCAAAATAAAGTTTTGCTGCAAATAACCAAAGGACAGGATGTCAGTCTGTAACTCTAGAGAAAAGCAAAGTATAATTCTGTGCACCCTGAGAAAACACTAGAATCAATGTGATTCAGAGTTTAACGGGGAATAATAAGTAATGATATCTGCCTGAAATTATCAGTATTACCTGTGAGTAGAATTCAGTTCTTTGCTTTGCACTAGCACTTTGTACAACGATGACCTTCTTCCTAACATAACAGAAAACCTTGTGCTTTTCAAATACAGCAAGCCATGGGCAGAAGTTCAGAGTAAATCATACACAAATATTTTTGAAAGAAAACTTTTCAGCATGTGAACACAGTACATATTCAGGAAGAAGTAGGTAAATCTTCAGGTTTAAAGCCATCTCAGCAATCAAAGACACCATTTCCCTCCTTTGCAGTTCTGAACAGCTAGGAAGTGGTTTATTTCGGACATAATCCATTGTTGAAAGGATGGAAGTACTATTGATGGGTGCATTTATACTTTATGCTAAATGTCATTCTGAAACTGTGATCATGAATAAATTTGCTAGCCATACAAGTTGCAAGCCTGCGGAAACAACCCTTGCTTATTGCAAGCCATCCAGATCTTCTAGAGTAATGTAGAACCAACTATTTCTGGATCACTTATCGGATTAGCTGGTGTTATTTACAGATTTAATATTGACATCAAAGATTAGACCTCCTTTTCTCAATGCTAGACCTCTTTGCCATTACCAGCTGTCCTGTTAAAAGATCCTGGGAAAAGCTGCATCTAGCACCTTTCAGCTAGGAAGAGACTTATTCTGATAAGGCTTTTAAGGAAGAAACTATCTAGTATGCAGTTAAAAGATTCACTAGATTCAGAAAGTATAGGTTACTTTCTTGTCTCAACTACCAAACCAGTGTATAACCACATGCAGGTAACATGCTCCCATATATTGTTATTTCTTAATGTTTCTGTTTCTTATGCAGTAGGTGAAAACATGTGGCCAAATTCCTGTCTTTTCCTCATTTCTGCTCACACAGAACTATTTCTTAAGTAAAATGGGTGTTTGTGTTAAGGAAGAATTATGTAAAAGTTGTTTAAGTATTTATTTTTAATTGCTAGCTCAGCTGACTTTCTGAAATTAAAATGTGGACTTTTTGTCTCTCTATGTATTTAGTCTTTCAGAATATGACATCCATGGCAGCTGCATGTGACACGTGTTAGCTGACACAATTTAGAAAGCTGATGTACCTTAACTATAAATATCTGATTTATGACTCAGAATGAACCTTTGAATGTTCTGCAATAAGTGTTTAGTCTAGGACTGTGGTCTTCATATCATCTGGAAATTTATTCTGTAAAAATAACTAATAAAATTTGGCTTTGTCTTAGAATTAGCTTGTTCTGTGTTTCTAATTCTGGAAAGTTTCTCAGTAGTGCAAGCAGTCCTGATGAGTTTTCTACTTACCAGGAATAAATGGAAAAGGCCTAGGATGGTCCATTTGGGTTGTAAATTACAAAAAGAAAGTTGTTTAATTGTAATAAAATTTAAACTGTGAAAAAAACAATTGGCAAACATAACAGGGATTATGTTATACTTAGATACTGATGCGGGGAGCAGAATGACAATCTTCCAACAAAGTATGCTGCTTCATTGGCTACAGAGTCATTTCCACATTCTCCTTGGCTCAATGAATATTTAAATATTTTTTAGAAAGTGGAAGAGTTTCAGTGGAAGTGACACATCTCAGTAAGTGTAAAGGCTTATATCTGTCTGCTAATATTCTGACCTACTTGAGCGTTTAGGAAGCAGCAGTATTGCTATCTTTATATAGGCATAGCTTAGATTTCTAGCTCCAGTAGAAAGATACGACCATGAGTACTAACTGGCAGAAGGTACCTCAGTGGTTGAGAAAGTGAGGCAAAGTACTGTCCTTCTTGTTGGCATTTTGTGCTAGGCAAGTGTCCCTGTGATTTCCTGGCTTGTAGAAATCCTTTTTTTTTTTTTTTTTCCCAGTTACATCACTCTATGCATTATATGGGGATCCTGATGGCCCCCCTCAGAAGTGCGAAGACCCCAACAGGGCTGGGCAGGTGAGAAATAGGAAGTGAAAAAGTCCTCTATATTCTAGTTTGAAGAATATAGATATGACAGGAAAGAATGTCCTTCTGAGCCTGAAACGACCTTCCACAAGTGCACAATGCACACCTAAGCACACCATAAAATTGTCATCTGAAGAAAAAAATGTAAACACCATCAGAAAGGGTAACACAGACTCTCTTCAGAACCTAATGCAATTAAAGATCTGCCCACAATATTGTACGCGTTGTTAATGAATCAATTATAAACAGTAGGGGCCTATTCTTCTCTCAAGGCACAGATGAAATTCCTGCTAATTCTAGATGATTTTTCAAATCTTAGCTCATTTACATATCTAAAGCAAGCAAAGATAATGTGAGAAAGTCAAATTAATTAGGACTCTTACAGGTAATATGTTTCTTTCCCTTTTCTGTTCCTTTGATTCAGAAAAATGCTGAGTATCTTCTGTCTTACTGGGCATGAATTGTATTTAACAGCAATGGAAATTCACTGTAGTCAGGAAAGATGCCTAGTGTGGACTACATGTGTCATATTATATATAAGCTTGCTTTTTCCATTATTGTTAGAGTTGTGTCTCGATAATGGCTTGCAAGAGACAAGACCAAGTGGTGGATACCGAAAAGGGGTTGGACTACTATCTTTCAGATAGGAGCTAACTAAATAGTCATAGTGAATATTCAACATGAATCGATAACTTTTTTTGCTCTTCGAGAACATACTTATTCACTAGCTTCAGCTGGTGTAGCAGTTTTTGCTTGTACAAAGGGAGGACAAATTTAAGGTATAAGTTATTTCCATAGTAAGCTGTTTCATGGCTCTTCTACATGCCTGGAAGTATCATCAAACTGTAAGTAGGTGGACATTCAGATCATCTGTTATCTGGAACCTAGATGGGTGACATGTTCTTCCCTAGAAATGCTCTTTAAACATTAGAGATTGTGGGATCTTTCCTGCATCTTCTCCCAGGTGACTGGTATACTGTGTTGCTGACTGTACAGATAACTGAGTATTTTTAATAGAGAAGAATTTTTCCTACACAGATACTTTTGGTCACCTATGCATATAAGACCTGATATACTGGACAATCTTTTATCAGGATTTATGAGAATTAAAGCTTCCCTGCACAAATGTGCATGAATAGGACTCAATAAGAAGAAATGTGGTTGAACCAGATAGCAATTCAGTATTAAATAAGTATTCATAGGCACTGTTTTGCAGTGTTCAACCAGCTCTAGTAATCTTATGTAAACCAGTTTCCCCGTCAAAGTTATCTGCCGCACTGTCAGGTATTCATCATGCTGAATATGCTGCTTGATCTATCTCACTGCACATAACACATAACTTAATGAGTCTAGAGTTGTACTTGCTGTTCCCATACCACTATGAACCATGAAGAAGATGCACAACATCTTTTAAAATCTTGCAATCTTTCCAGAAAATCACGATAACTGATAATAGCTGTCTGATTCATTATTTATGAAAGTGTGTGTTAAAGGCAGCTGAAGAAATGTCATGAAAATATTCTCTCGTTAGGCCCTGTTTATGCTTCAGTAGTTCATTAAATGCTATCTTGCTGTCTGTTTAAGCATATGCTTAAATACCTTTCTGACTACACGTACTTTGCTGAATGAAGTCTAAATGCACGTCTATTATAGTTCTGATAATCTGTCTAATTACGTTTTTTGGATAGACTAGACTGTAGGTCTTTAAACAGTGGCCACTAAATTTTTTTTTTTTAAAATTGTCCGTGCGTCAGCATGGATACAACCGGGTCAAGACAGAATTTGGCTGGAGAAAGGATGTGATGGTAGCTGAAGTGTAACAACAGCTTGGATGGATGTTGTAATGGATAAAAAGGGTTATGTTTTGTTACTCTTACAGAAAAACAATTTTCCGGATTTTTGGCATAGCTTATCCATGAAGCACTGCAGAGAGTCAAAGGTGATGTTCTTCTTATGGACCTGAGGGACAGGCAGGATATCACAGGTATTCACAGTTATCAAGGAAGATGGTAACAAGTAATGTTTCATGGAAAGGAGGAGTCAGAGAATTGTTTTAGCTGTGTTCAAATAGACATCTGTGAGGAAAAATTATGATTACAGTCTGGAGAATTTTTGGACAGGAAAGATGAGACTGGGGCATTTGGGAGTAACTCATATAGAAACAGGAGATAAATTTGTGTCAATAAGTGACACAAATCCAGACTGGAAAAACAACAGACCATGTGGTGGGTTGGCCCTGGCCAACAGCTAAACTCCCACCCTGTCTTTTGCTCACTTTTCTATCCCGGGAGATGGTAAGAAAAAAAAAATTGAAGGAAGGCAAAAAGACTTGTGGGTTGATACAATGACAGTTTAATAAGAAAAGCAAAAGCTGTGCGTGCAAGTGAAGCAAAATAAGGAATTCAGTCACTACTTGCCATCAGTGGGCAGATGTCCAGTTGCTTCCTGGGAACCAGCATGCCTAATGGCTGCTTGGGAAAACAAATGCCATAACCATGAACGTCCTGCCCTTCCTCCTTCTTCCCTGCAACTTTTAGTGCTGAGCACGTTGCATGGTATGGGCAATCCTTTTGGTCACTTGGGGTCAGCTGTCCCAGCTGTGTCCCCTCCAACTTGTTGCCCACCCCCAGCCTACTAGCTTTGGTGGGGCAGGGGCAGCGAAGAGAGGAACAGAAGGCATCGCCGCTGTGCCAGCACCGCTCGGCAGTACAGGGGTGTGTTATCAACCATGGTTTAGCCATAAACACAGAGCACAGCACCATACAGGCTGCTACGAAGAAAGTGGACTTCATAACTTCACCCCAGCAAGACCCAGCACAGGCGTGATGGGTGATGAACAAGGTGATGAACGTGAATGCCTTCCAGCAGAATCAGAGAGAAAGCCAGAGGAGAGTACACAGCAGCCGGGGCAGTATAGCCAGCAGCTGTAAAGAGAAGGGAACGGGCAGAATTAGGAAAGGACAACGAATGGGAACTAGATGGGAGTCAAGACTACTGCAATGAGTATGCAGAGATTTAACTAGGAGGCTTTATGCAGGTAGCTTTAGTTGAGTCCAATTAAAAGAAGCTAGAAAATCTAGGGCAAAAATGACTTAGGTGGAAGTTATAAAGGACGTATTCAGCTGTTTTAGCAGTAAGGGGAAGAGGCAAACAGGGACACCTATGTAGGTGTTTTTATTGTTTCTAAACATCAGAAAGACAAGGAGAGGCACAGGGAGGGAGAGGCACACACAGGCAAACCTTAAAACATGCATTCCATTTAACTATATTTGCATGCTAATGTTTCCTACTGGCCTGAGATGAGGCTATAGACTCTAAATGTTCAGTTCATAAGCTTATATTGGAACAAACACGCAAAAGAACTTTTTTTCTTACAATGAAGTCAAATTCTCAATGTTTAATTTTCCTGTTCTGAACTATAATTTACTTAATGTTGCCTACATCGTTCTCTTCTGTCTCAGATATATCGTTACTGAGTTTAGATAAAATCTGTTTATCCAATTTCTTTAACTGCTCAAAGAGCTGAAGTTTGATAGAACATGTTAATTACATTCTCTTTCACAATAGTCTCCATTAGCTACCTCCTATTTAATTTTAGCAAATTTAAACCAATTTAGGAAGAGAGTTTCCTTCAGTCTTTTATACTCAATAGCCATCACAAGTACATTAAGTGTGTAAAGACTGCATTGGCTTCACGGGACATTGGATCAAAACCCTAATTCCTTTACAGTGATATGTAATTTCTGATAAAAGTTTATATGCATACTAAACTTTAAAGCATTTTGTAATAAAAGAGTTTTGTGATATATGGCTACTTCTTAAGGGAATACTGTCAATATGAATGTAAAATACTAAGTTTCAAGTCTTTACATATTATACCAATAAATTTTTTGAAATATAATGTTCCTATTAATTTTGAAAGGATGTGCCTGCAAACAAGTTTATGCTTTTCATGCTGCATTCAAACAAGAAACCCTTATTTGTCTGAGCCCTTCTATCTAAGAATCAAGTAGATACACATCCAACAAAAGTTGGAACTACAGAAATATTTCGGGATTGAGTATGAGCTGTGTCAGATTGGTATTTCTTCTAAAGTCCTTTATATATCCATAAAGCTTACATTAGAGTCTAAACTAATTGGATTTTCCCCCTTTTCAATCATCTTTAAAAAGCCAGGCCAAATTCTCATTTCAGGCTACTCCAATGTACTAACTTTATAATCTAGTGGGGTAAATGAGAAAGTGGATTTGATTCCTATGATTTATGGTAGTATAGACCATACAGGAGAAAACCAGGTCTCTGGAATCATTCAACTAAAACTGATTTGACCTGCTAGTAGAATCATTTTATATGACCTTATGGGGTACAGCAGAACTGGGATCTTTCCTAATCAGAAGATACAAGCGTGTACGTGCTTGCAGCATTTACAAACTGGATTTACATTAGCTTTTACAAACAATGGATAGCTGTCTCTCAGTAAAATCTGCTTGAAATATTCATTAATTATTCTTGTGTAAGCGAAAGTGGAATGGAAATTGGACAGCGGGGATAATAAGAAGTTAATATAATAAATAATATTGCTTGGTAGATCTTCTGAACAAATGAGGACATTTAAAATGTAAGTATTTCCCAAGATAGAGGAATGATTTTTATTGGTAGAAAATATAAATAGCAAATCAAGAGTCAAATGTTTTCATTATTGGGGACTAGCATAGTGGGAATGTATGCCATAAATGATCTCCACTGCCAGAGCCAGCTTGAACAGTCTTACTATCACAGTGATATACTTACATGTATAGTTACAAATGTGAAACTAAAATGCATTGAAAACATTACACAGACTGAGCCAATTCTTATAATGGATCAGAAAATAAAATCATGGCTTGTTAATAAGAAACACGGAAACTGGAACATATTTACATCTGGATGAAATATCATTGGGTGTAATTCAAATCTAAAATCTCTCTTTTAGTTTCCTGCCTAATGGTATTCTACTTCATATAATCTTTGTAAGATTTTTAAGTAATGTAATGTATATACATGCATGTGTTTATAAATATGTGCATATCAAGATGCATGCAGTCTTCTTGGCACATACATAGAAAAATACTGAAATTGGTTCTGTAAAAGTTAACCTTACATAGTGACTTATGTTTGACTAGTCTACTTCCTTGAAGATATTCAGGTTTTGTTTGAGGAGACTGGATGCTGCACTTCCACCACATTGCTTTGAAAATCCTTTTCAATTTCATTCACACAAGCTCAATAAAATTCAAGATGAGTTTTTTAAAGATGGTTTCACACAGAGATAAAGATTTCAGTTCGCTTAGATTCTAGCCCAGGCTCCAAAAAGGACATATCCAAGTTTTGCCTTGATCTGAAGTGTATTCTGTGATTTAATACTTACAAATGTAACACAGAGCACATCGAACAGTGCAAAGAATTCCATAAGCAGCACCAGCAGGTACAGCCATTAAAAAACAGAGAACTTCCAGTACATAAAATTGATGATGTTGCACTGTATATGTGCTTCATGTTTCTACATGAGCATGGGCCATGACTTCTCATATACACTGTGTAGCTGAAGGGAATCTAAAGCTCCATCAGAAACACTGAGTAACACTGCAACATTTTAAAATAGTAATTAGGACTTATGGATAGGTCTTTAAGAGAAAATATAGTCATAAGGTGTCTTGCATTTTCTGTCACTAACCTGATCCGTCTTACCTGGAAGTCCTGATAGAATTAAATCTGGCCAGGGACATCAAGGGCAACAAGAAAAGTTTCTATGGGTACATTGGTGATAAAAGGAAGACTAGGGAAAATGTAAGCCCTCTCCAGAAGGAAATGGGAGACCTGGTTACCAAGAACATGGAGAAGGTTGAGGTACTTTAGTCATTTATGACTTTTTTGCCTCAGTCTTCACTGGCAAGTTTCCAGCCACACCACCCA